>NC_051164.1:114549631-114762131 GCF_013339745.2 Dermacentor silvarum | reverse complement strand
ACTCAAGTCTAGACTACCATTTATCGGCCCAGCCGTAGATTGCGCCTCAACGAAATTAATGGCGTTTGGTCGATCCTACGCACACCTTGGCATAGCTGGTGGTCTTTTCTTCTAATAATGACCCTACAAAAGAAAACAACGCAAACATCAACTCGCACACGACGCTTCTTTAGCGATCTAGTGATACCGTATAATTAATCTGCTTTTGTTGGTTGCCTTTACAGGATAGGCAAAGCCTTATATTATTGCTTCACCAGAGCTGCTTTGTGTCGTCCAGTTAGTTCAGATCTTTCAAAATGTCGAGGAGCGAAGTAACGAAATATTCGGAAGCGTCCAGGTTGTGTTACGGAGCTTTACATGACGAGAAATACCGAAAAAATTCACAGGGCCTCTTATGCTATTCCTAAGACGACTTTAAGGCGAAAGCCCAAGTGCCTATGGTCGTGGGTTCTAAAGCCTCAACTGTATCTTAATTAACTGTGCCTGAATTAACTTCCCCTTCATTAACACCAATGATCGTGAGTTCGACTCCCACCAAAGGTTGAGGGTTCGTATCCTTTCGTACCTTTGCTGTCGTCGACGCGTTTTCGGTCAAGGTCGACTGACTGATGAGACATATAAGGCTTTCGCCTTAATAATATGGGAAACGTATATTAACCAGGCTGTACATGGATGAGCTTTAAGGTTCGGCTAAACGTCAACTAGCGCGTTTCTAACGCGTTTGTGCTAACGCGTTTGTGCTAGCGCGTTACGGCCCGTGTAAGAAGCTGGTGTAAGACGCTGTGGCCTCTCCGCCTTACCTTCAACGCATTTCGAACGCGCTGCCCAAAGCGGTGGCAAGTCAAGTTCAAGTCGAGGAGCGTTTATGAATACGGGGGGTATACTCTCTCAGCAGTCATGTGATGGCGTGGGCAAACGCGGTGCACGTTCCGGCATGTGTAAATGGCTGCGTAAGACGCTGTGGCCGCTCCCCCTTACTAGAGAGTACTGCACGTTTCTAACGCGTTTGTGCTAGCGTCCCCTTAAGCGGGAGATCCGATGATTCCCTCTGGAGCTTCGCCCACTCATCATCATTCACCCCGTGGATATGCTGTGATTTTTTATTGCGGTAGCAATTATATGGACACTCAAAAGCAGATTTCTGCCGTCGCCGTCGCCGTCGCCGTGAGGTTCCGTATGACGTCATTTGGAGAAGAAATCGTCGCCGCGCGCCGAACGCTGTATGTGCGAGTGAAAGGGCGCGAGGGGCGCGTCTTTCACGGGGAGTGAACGCACGGCGGAGAACAAACGCGCGTTCTGCGCCGTGCTCGCTTAAGGGCTGCAGAAGTAGGCGTCTCTGTTCTCCTTCACAATCACCGTGTATGTAGAGCAAACGCGCCTTCTTCCGACGAGCGAGAGGCCGTGGGGGAGGGGGAGGGAAGGGAGGCGACGTTTAGCTGCGGCACGCAGTGCCTATTTATATCAGAGACTCCGGCAACAGTCACGAACGCCGCACGCATTTTGAGCGAACGCGGGCAAAACGCCGATGGCGTCGACAACAGTTCTGCGTGTTGCCGATGCTGCTGCATGTCCAAGTTTATACAGCTGATAAAGCTAATATCATTACTCCGTATAGCTCTCTACAAGTTTGCTATCGCAATTGATGCTTCGCCTTTCAGGTGAAACTGCGACAACTTTTTTTTATTTCAGCGAATAGCGAACGTTGCGTTTTTTTTCCCTATTCGCACTCCGCACCGGCGATATCAACTAGCACAAAAATGTGTACTCACCTGCTTTTGCAGGTGCTTTGGAAATGCGTCAAACACGGCCAGGCAACTTCCCGGTCGCAGCCGTATCGTCTGCCCGGTCCGGTCAAAACAACCCGGTGTTATGTGCCTCGAACATATGTGATCGCCGTATTTTGGCTTCCAGCCTTCCCGCCGAATAGCCCGCTCCCACGTGCTTCGCACATTTGAGTCCTTAGGAAACCTGTTTTGAAAAAAAAAAAAAACAGTGACCGTCAGATGTGAAATTTCAGAAAGATTGCGAGCTGTCAGCATGTGTTGCCACAGGCAGAGAAGTTTTCATGAAGCTCAAAATGTCCTACTTACAAGTGAAACGTAATCCCAGAGTCCTTCTTCGCTCGATTTGTGCAGCCGTACGCAACGCGCGATGTAACCATTACAACGCCTGCGGACGTCGCCACGCTGACTATACGCACTGCGGCTGTCGTGGCGCAAGGCGCGCTTTCTGCCAATGGCAAGATGGCGGCAGGCGGCTTCAGCTCAGGGGCGTCCCCTTCGCTCCAGTAAATTTATTTAAACCTCCTTGTGTCTACCACAGGCAACGTGACCCCAAACACGACATTTTCTCCGCCTACGGCCGTGAAATCGCCTAGACAACGCGATTGGAGGCCTCTGTCATGTAGTTTTTTTCGTTTATTTTTATTGTGACAGCAATTATATGGGCACTCAAAGCAAATTTCTGCCGTCGCCGTTGCCGTGGGGTTCCGTATGACGTCAAACGCCGATGAAATCGTCGCCGCGCGCCGTATGCTAAGCGCACGAGGGACGCGCGCTTTCACGGGGAGCGAACGCACGGCGGAGAGCAAACGCGCGTTCTAATAGGCACTGGGTGCCGCAGCTAAACGTCGCCTCCCCCCCCCCCCCCCCCCCCCCCCGGCCTTTCGCGCATCGGAAGAAGGCGCGTTTGCTCTACATATATGGTGATTGTAAAGGAGGAAAGAGACGCCTACTTCTGCAGCCCTTAAGGAAGCACGGCGCAGAACGCGCGTTTGTTCTCCGCCGTGGGTTCACTCCCCGTGAAAGAGCGCGTCCCTCGCGCCCTTTCACTCGCACATACAGCGTTCGGCGGCGCGCGGCGTTGGCGCTGAGCCGTGCTCCCTCAAGGGCTGCAGAAGATAGCGCCAACCTTTCCCTTTCCCTCAAGAACCACTTATCGCGGCGCGCGGCGACGATTTCATCTCCATTGACGTCATACGGAACCTCACGGCAACGGCGACGGCAGCGGCGACGCCGACGGCAGAAAAAGTTGTCGCAGTTTCACCCGAAAGGCGAAGCATGAATTGCGATAGCAACTTAGTAGAGAGCTAGCTACACGGAGTAAGGATAGTAGTTTTATCCGCTGTACAAGCTTGGACATGCAGCAGCACCGGCAACACACAGCACTGTTGTCGACGCCGTCGGCGTTTTGCCCGCGTTCGCACAAAATGCGTGCGGCGTTGGTGACTGTTGCCGGAGCCTCTGATATAAATAGGCACTTGGTGCCGCAGCTAAACGTCGCCTCCCTTCCCTGCCCCCCCCCCCCCCCCCCCCCCCACGGCCTTTCGTGCGTCAGAAGAAGGCGCGTTTGCTCTACATATATGGTGATTGTAAAGGAGGAAAGAGACGCCTACTTCTGCAGCCCTTAAGGGAGCACGGCACAGAACGCGCGTTTGTTCTCCGCCGTGCGTTCACTCCCCGTGAAAGCGCGCGTCCCTCGCGCCCTTTCACTCGCACATACAGCGTTCGGCGGCGCGCGGCGACGATTTCATCTCCATTGACGTCATACGGAACCTCACGGCGACGGCAACGGCGATGGCGACGCCGACGGCAGAAATCTGCTTTGGAGTGTCCATATAATTGCTATCGCAATAATATGCTTTGGAGTGTCCATATAATTGCTATCGCAATAAAATCTTGAGAGGCGAGAAGGCGGTAAAGATTTCCGACGCTGCTCGACGAGTGTCCCGTTCTGATTTCGTCGAAAACCTCCGAGCCGCCGCCAGAGGCACCGGCAACAGTCACCAACGCCGCGCGCGTTCGGTGCGAACGCGAGCAAAACGCCGATGGCGTCGACAACAGTTCTGAGCGTTGCTGGTGCTGCTACATGTCCAACTTTATACAGCTGATAAAACTACTATCCTTACTCCGTATAGCTCTCTACTAATTTGCTATCGCAATTGATGCTTCGCCTTTCGGGTGAAACTGCGACATTTTTTTTCTACACGCGAACACGATCCTAGAGGAACTAGCCTTAACAGCTTCGCTGTAAAAAAAAAGGGGTCTTCGAGACGCTTGCATTCGTCGCACACTGCCGTCCTTTGCCAGCTGCGTGCCAACCTCCGCAGCTGCTGCGCAAGATACTAGTTTACCTTTTACCCTTGAAGGAAAAACAGACACATCACAAGACGGATTGCCTCGTCTTCAATCCACATCGTCACGTGCCAAGCATAGTCAAGCTATCAAACAATTGCAATTTGTCTCACCAGCCATTCAAGGGGTTTCGTGCCAAGTATGCACGACGCGGATGCAAGAGTTCGCTGGTCAAATGGCTCGACGTGACCTCTGCGCGATGAACACATCTGCCAGCTCACTTAAGAGGTGACTTTAGTTCGGGGTATGTCTTTATTGCAATGCGTACGCATTATCAAACTTCTCTCATAGATCTCTGATCCTTATATATACATACATATATATGTATATATATATAGCGCTGTAATAGGTCTGCATCTTTACTTTTATTAATTTATTTGAACAGTACTGCTAGCTTTGAAAGGCGGTGAGCAGTAGTGGGCATACAAGATTCATCAGAGACAATACATGTATTGCACCTAACGGGGCACTTGCACACAAAAATATACATGGACTGATTTAGTGTACAACAGCACCAATGCAGGGTCACATCGCAAAGCACGCGCATACGAGGCAACCAACGGGATTCATCCCTACTAAGAAATTAACCTGTCGCGCCTTCAGTGTTGTTACGAAAACATCAGAGGAGGAGCATTCCACAACGTCGACTGGGAACCTGGTTTCATTCTCGTACTGTTTGCGGAAAGTATGAGTTTTTAAGCACATCAGACCGTCATTGTGTCTAAGTTAATTAATTTGGCAATTGTTCATCTGATATGAATAAAATGAGATGTATTTAAGAGAAAAAGTCAGGTTGTAGTTGTTTGCGGTCTTGCATTTTTACGGTCTGTCTGTGCGATCGAATGCATATGGCCTCCCAATTGCAATATCTGTGGAATAATGGCGGCACAACTGTAAGAAAACAGAAAAAAAATTATGTGTGGCTCTGCTATCGCAAACACCAGAGAGCAGCGGAGCTGGGGAAAGCCTAGTAAAGTAGTGGCAAACCACACACTTAATTTCCAGGTGTTCAGGATTTATTCGCGATGTTCTGCGTAGTATCGCGATGAATTCAACCGGTCACGTTCGCGAGCCTCCGGATCTTCATTTCTTCGCCTACGCGAACTCTCGGCTTCCCTCAATCTAAACTCGGGATGTTCTCTTCTGCAACGCTTGATTTCAGCTTCCCTAGCTCTCGCTTGAGTCTTTCGTAAGCGACGAGTGTTCTCTGGTTGAAACCTGCCGAGCCGCCGCCAGAGGCATCGGCTTCACTCACGGACACCGGGCGCGTTCGGCGCGAACGCGGGGAAACGCGGTCGGCGTCGGCAGCAGCTCTACGCGTCCCGCTACCACCTGCCTCACTCCTCTCCACCTCGCATCTATTTTTATACTCTGCTTTCACTCTCTCTCAGCTCTCTCTCCCCCAGCTCGGCGAAGCTGCGGACGACGGAATGATCATTATAGCGAGGTTCTAGCAGCTCCCCTGTAAACGGGACGGCAGCGTCACCATAACAAATTCGTGTTGCGTAAGCTCTGCGTAGAAGTATTCGCTGCATTTAAATTCAGCCAAAGGGGGCTCTTCATTCTATAAATTTATTGTGCGCTCAATTTAGGTGCACACATTCCTTGAGGTTTTTATAACGCATCTTGCCGAAATATTCTTCATACATTTTGAGCAGAAGTGCCAGGTGATGAGGCGAGGAATACGATGGTTAGCGGATTTCATAAATTTTATTCTATTAGGCCTTCGAGTCAGACTTGTACGTAATGAATTACATGAAATTGATTACTTGTAATCAATTACGTTTTTTGGCAATTTTGTAATTTAACGATTAGATTGTTTAATCGGTAACGCTCCCTGTAATTCAATTACATTTTTTCAGTAACCGATTACATGTAAGCAGTTACATTTTTGACGAGCCAAGCTCTGATGCAGCTTGGAGAACTTGAATTTGGCTGGAACTACAGAGTCCGAAGAAATGTACGTGGGCTCCTTCCCTCAAGCAGCCTCCTATATACAGCTACGCCTGTATCACCTGAACATGACAGGCTTGGTAGATTTGCACACTTCTCTTGGAAGTCCGACCTATGAGATTTTTTCATATAATACATTTCACTCCCTCTCTCCTGGAAGCGCTTACAGGCGGCATTCATAGGTGATAAGAGCTGCTGCACAATTCATGTTCATTTATGATTTCTCTTATATAGACAGACGTTTTTTGGCAGGTGAACTCATACTATGTGTTTCTATCTGTTTGATATATGTGTCTCATATACACCTAATTTTGCGATTGTAACACACGAACAGTTTTTCTAGTGCTGAATAATATGCAACATTATATTAAATTAAATTGCAGATTTGGTCACTTTTCAAGGAACGCGAAGGTTTTCTGGCGTCCGTTACAATTAGTCGTTCAAATCTCAATGGCTAATGAGTGGAGGGCGCCGACAGGAGGTCCGCCAGATGTCGGCCGACACATTGAAATGGCTTGATAGCTTTGGCCGCTTCGGACGTTGATGCAAGGGATCTTTGAGTTTATCACTCGCCCTGCAGCGAACGCTTTCCTCCAGCAACAATGAAGCGGCTGTGCTTCGTAGAAAACCCAGACCCGAGTATCGCGCCACTGGGTAACCACAATCTTTTGAGCAAGGTGTTCGTATTTCTCTCCAGCACGCACATTAGGCGAGCTTTCAGGGTCGCTGCGTAGATGTGTTCACAAGAAAACGAGGCAAGATTACCGAATAAAACTTTCGAAAGTGACGATAACGTATGAGGGGCTGCAGAGGACGCATCGAACGAGCCAGGCCAGCTATTTACTGTATCTGTGCAATGTCAA
This sequence comes from Dermacentor silvarum, assembly GCF_013339745.2. NCBI lineage: Eukaryota > Metazoa > Arthropoda > Arachnida > Ixodida > Ixodidae > Dermacentor > Dermacentor silvarum. The sequence goes on along the minus strand of NC_051164.1, from coordinate 114,755,182 downwards.
TAAAAGCAGGGAGGAAAAACAACGTCAAAATAACCGATTACTGTTTGGTGGCTGCTCAATTACTTTCGTGGGGCAGTAATTATTAATCGTAATCAATGACAATTTTGAAAGAATTACTTGTAATTGTAATCAGTTACTTTTTTTTCTGAAACGTGTGCAAGTCTGCTTCCAGGTAACCTGTATTAAAATATTTTAATTATCATCACTTATCTAAGAGGGCATGGAGGGCAAAATCGACTAAAAATGTCATTTTTTTTATTTTACCTCCACAATATGCCAGCATTCTTAGCAAATGTTTCCACCAAGTGGCACCCTCAGATGCGCAACGGAAGGTATTTAAAAATGGCGCCAAATGCGCCTACACCCGCGACTCCGCCTATACGCCGCGCAAGTTTGTGTTAGTGCTGTGGCGTTCGATTTATTATTAAAGGACACCTAAAGGTATTTACTTTGATGCCAGGGTGGCACGACCAAGTCAGGCATTTCCTCAGCCTTTAGCCGTGTCTCCCAGGGCAATGTTGGACCGAATTTGTCTTTAGTAAACCCATAGAAAGAAAGAAAGAAACATAGATAATCATTAAGAAATATAGTGTATCTATCTAAATTAATGCTATCAGTAGTTCAGTACGGGCCCAAAAGGGGCCATGACGCGCGCGCGGGAGTGCGCGCGCGAATGTTTGTTTACGTCCGCTTTCCCGCCGTTACCAGACCCGCCTTCTTACCCCGCGTACTGCTCAGAAAATGAACATTTTCCCTGCAACCACTGCAGTTATCAAAAGGTAATTTTTGCGAATTGTGCATGAATGCCATGTGCCTCTACTGAATCAAATAAACTGTGTTGCCACAAAATTTAAGTCCTCAGAAAACTAAATTTTTTACTAAACAATGGTCAAACCTACAGTTATTCTTTTGGTTCAGGAGAACACCCACTGCACGTCCAACAACGACATAAGTTTTGACCTTTGTACCCACGAAGAATTTTTCAAAAATGTTCCTTCAAGAAATAAAAAAAAATATATTGAGAACGGTTCAGTATTTTTGCACCAAATTTAAAACAGATTGAGTAAATGCCAATGTCAAACGGCTTGGGGAATTTAATTCAATTTGCATCAAAAATAAGAAAGTTAGAGGCAGTAGTAGCTGAACATCTAGGTTTGCTATCCATCCCCACTTAATTAAGTACGCTTACGTTCTACCCTTTGCAATAAGATTATTTCCGCACTTTGTCGCATTTCAGCGTAAACATGCATGGCCGCAATATTTAAAATATATTATAGTACCAAGGTCACCAAACATAGGCGCCCTTTGATTTATAACGATTTAAGAAAAGTTTTTAAGAGAATATGTTTTTATAAGATTTGAGAATATGTAAAAAAAAAAAAGATGTTGCACAGAGTTGAAGTTTTATCTTGTTGGTAAAACATTCTGAATGACGCAGCGCGTTAGCTGGGACAAGAAAAAACGAGATAAGCAAATAGACAGAGCACTGAATTCTGTCTATCTGCTTTTCTCATTTTAGTCCCAGATAACGCGCTGTTTCATTCAAAATGTAGAAGAAGAGGGAGAAAAGAGACTGTATGATCCGAAAGCAAGAACAGTCGTGTACGGTGCTCCTTAAAGAAAACCCAGTAGTCAAAGTTAAACTGCGCACTTCCAGTACTCTACGTCATATCTCACAGCCCACAGTTCAACTCTGGGGTGGTCGAACCTATAATCTGAAACTATAAAACAAGCCCAAGAAGACAACCTTCGAGCTCCTTTCTCTGCGCCCCTGCGCAACCACTGCAGCTGCGCGCTGGATTTGGCGACTCCCCCGCACATCCCAGAGAAAGGGCAGAGTGCCACGCATGCTCTGATCGAACATCCCGTGACACCCGTTCACCACCACTTGAACTCTTGTGTAAAAGCGAACTCTGTGCCTATCGTGCTCATCTCGCAAGTAATCGCTTCCTAGAAATAAAGCGGGCAGTGATTCCCACACGCAAGGCCGCAGCTGCCTAGGAGCGTGCCAACGTTTAGCGCGGAAGCCCCTGGACGCACGCAGGCACGCGCTGTTTTTTTGCCCGTGTGCTTTTGCGTCAACACCTTCCCCACAGTTGCCGCTGGATGCGCATCGCTACTCTAAGCGTCTTTCTAAAATTAAAATTAAATTATGGGGTTTTACGTGCCAAAACCAGTTCTGATTATGAGGCACGCCGTAGTGGAGGACTCCGGAAATTTGGACCACCTGGGGTTCTTTAACGTGCACATAAATCTAAGTACACGGGTGTTTTCGCATTTCGCCCCCATCGAAATGCGGCCGCCGTGGCCGGGATTCGATCCCGCGACCTCGTGCTCAGCAGCCCAACACCATAGCCACTGAGCAACCACGGCGGGTCTAAGCGTCTTTCTGACTCGTGCATGCCCGACATTGCAAAAGTTGATCGGGTCCACGACTTTTTAGTGTAAACTCGTTCTCTGAAAACCCGAAAAGCCCGAAATTCTTCCGCGCTGTTTCCTCGGCGAACTCGGCGTACGCTAAACCCGAGTGGCTTCCTAACAAAATTTTACTAGTATTGTGTACTGAAATTTTACCGCGTCAATGAACGTATTAACGTTTCGTTTGAAATGGTAAATAAATCTATGAAATCCAATTTGCAGCCTGCTTTCTGGTGGGTTGAATGCTTTTTGTCATGCAACTTCATTGCTTGTAGCGCCAAGCATACATGTATTGAAGATTATTTAATTTTTCTTATTCATTTTGTCGCTTATTTGTGTTGCACTATCGTTTTTTTTCCTTGTCATTGTGCTGAATATTTATTTGGCGTTGGTGGTCAAAGTTAATACGTTGCCGTCCACAACGGCGTTCCTCATAACCACAAAGTTCAGGTATAATTTTTTAAATTTGATATTTCTGGCCTGAACTGTCTCAATAGTTTGCTTATGCGCTCACCTTGGAGAACACGCATAAGTTAGTCTCTTCTAGTGGAACTTAATTCGTTCTATTCATTTTTTCCCATTTTCTTCCTTTGTGTCAGCCTTACGGTATCTTACTGGACACACTATAACGCAGTATTGTCGGCAACGCCCTCAAGGTATAGGAGGGGGGAGGAGGGGGGGGGGCAGTTTTTGGACGAACGTTTTCGGGGTCTTTGCGCTGGTTCGAACGTGACGAGTCTAATCGCTAAGGTTTCCGGACTTATTAAAGATTTACTTTATGAAATAAGGTCGTTATAAGAGAAGTTCTGCAGCGCATTTTTGGAGGCGCCTTGCACGTGGAGAACAGTGGTCGCTGAGCCGAAGAAAAGCACAAGTGCATTGGGAGTTTTGTGATCGTGCCGGTTGTTTGTTGTGAAAATTGTATTTTGCTTATTCGGAGATAAAAATCGCAATATTGTCGAGTAAACTGCATTGCTTTCTTTTGTTTCGGACAAAGCGCGTGTGATTAGGGAATGACAAATATTTTTGGGACCTGGTAGGAGTAATCATTCAAAATATTTTGTTCTTTTTATTGGTAATACATGCCATGATCATTTTTACATCTTTCAGGCATAAAAAGTTCGTTAAACACATAATCAACAATAATAACAAATAATAATAACAATAATAATGATAACATCCGCACCACACGCACACCCAGCTCGGTGGTTGCTGACCCTGCCCCCACTTAGTGGTTGTATGTACAAGTAACCTAATGTGGAGGATGTTAGCCAGGGCCATTCGTTGTTTCTCTTGATTATTGTCGCTGTATAAGCGAATACTTGTTGACCGCTTGTGAGCTTGAGCGCGTCTTTATATATCTGCTCCGATAGCACGTTGCGTGTAAGCTACGCAATTTCAAACATGTGACGTTCACTAGGAAGTTACAGTACAGCTGCTCGCTTTATCAACGTTATCACCCATCACCCGCTCACCGCGTTGTTCGCCGCAAGTTGAGCTGTGGTTAAGACGAGGAAATTGTTTCACGTTAACGCGCTGAGTGCAGCCTTTGCGTCTACCGTGGTTTGTTTGACGCGCAGTTGCCTTTCGCGATTGCAAACACACATTCGTCGTGATGGCATATTAAAACTCTTATTATTTCTGTATTTCAATTAAGACCATTGGTAATTTCCTTTAAGCTTTTATTGGCTTTATTCCCTATTGGCTTCATATGGTTGTGGCTTTAAAAAATCGGGCTCCTCGATTCCTTTTCGTTCATGGCTCTAAAATGTATTATTTATCTTTGTGTGCGTAATTAAGGCAAGGATAGCGAGCTAATGTGGCAGTTTTGGTAGCGGTAATGTTCGCCTAGCCTGGAACCTGAACGAGAACTCGCGAGCGGAGTCAATCTTTAGGATCTGCGCAGAAGTATGTTTATCTGGGCCAATTAGTCATGAGTGGCTCACATCATAAGAAGAAAATCTTTGGAAGATTGAAAATTGGTTGAAGTGCGCACGGCAGGCACTACTAAGCCATGTCCAGCAGCTTATACTGATATCTTTGAAACGAAAGGTCTACGCTGGTTGCTTCTACCGATACTAAAGCATGGGGCACAAACTTGAGGGTTAACAAACAAACTTGAGAAAAAGTTAAGGACCGCGCAATGGCTGATGTAAAGAAGAATGTTAGTTAGACAGGATGACAGCGGTGTAGATCGGAAAGCAAATAGGAGTAGTGATATTCTAGTTTGGATTGAGAATAAGAAGTTGGGTAGATCATGTATGCGTACCGCATATAACTGGATCCGAGTCACACGAGGAAGGAGTTGCCGTCAAGTTATTGAATGCGCAAGTCTGGGAACAAGGTTATGAGATGAAATTAATAAATGTTCAGGCATGGTGAATTATGCTGGCTTAAGACAGGGATTTTATTGGAGATCGCGTGGAGAGGTCTTTGTCCTGCAGTGGACGCAATTGTTGATGATGAGGACGTGAGTGTCGTGTTGGGCGCGCCGTTGAGTGGCCGGCATAAGTTAAACGGGAGCCGCCGTTTTTCGTGCAGAAATTTGAGGAAATTTCAGGTAGGGCTGCACGCGCGGATTTCGTGAGCCCCTGAAATGAAATCGTCCAGAAATTTGTGTCGTGGAGATTCAAGTGCGATGTGCGCCATCACTGCGTGCGTTGAGCGTTTGTGCTAGACAGAAGCGACCACCATGCAAGTACAATCTCCTCGACAGACCGTGGCGCAAACGCGCCGACGTTGTGCGCAAAGGGCTGTTTGCCAAGCCGTCTCCGATGATTATGCAAGAGCCCGTGCATTGAGCCGGCCGTCTCCTATGAGGGCGATCGGGCGTGCACGGACGAGTGAGCGGCTCACGTTTCGCCACCATCGCCGATTTCCGGCACGTCTTGGAGAAGTGCGTTTCTCCTTGACGGCTGCCGCTGAAGCTCGCGACAACCGAGAGTCGATTGTGTGCCGGGCTCGCTCGGATGTCGCGCTGCTTTTAAAGCGCGCCACACTTGCGCAGACACTGTAGTCGTGCGGCACTTTGTTCTCTAACGTGGTCCCGTGGCGGACGAAAAATCGGAGCTTAGCTGTCAGTAAATTCAATGAATAAATAAATGAATGAATGAATGAATGAATGAATGAATGAATGAATGAATGAATGAATGAATGAATGAATGAATGAATGAATGAATCAAAGCTTTGTTAATTCAGGACTGAGAAAATAAGTACGAAATAGCTACTCATATAGCCGTTAGCTTCTTTAATGTGCCTTGCATAGAGAATTGAACAAAAATAAAGTGATCGGCCAGCTGTATAGAGCTGCAAAGCGTCGAATTATAACGGCAACAAACTGGTCGGCTTATCGCAAACGGAAGTGCCACGTTCTAACAAGAGGAGGAGGATGGTGATGTAGGCTGTAGGCGGATGTAGCCTTGCAGGGCGTCTGCCGGCCGTTGCTCCGTGCACCCGAGCGCCTCCTTTCGGAAAAATTCGTCACTGTTCAGAGCAAGATGACGCGCACAGCGAAACGGAACAGGTGACAAGCCCGCAGCCCGTCATCAATCCCGCGTACCGTGCCGCCCATTGCCTATCCCAGAGATTGGTAGAGCCATTCATTACCAATCATTGGCTAAGTCTACATCATTGAACAATTTCAGGGGGAGTCGGGTCACCTTCTTCTTGAATGTCCGGGGCCCACGAGGAAACACCGTGTAGTTCACACCAGCGTGTGGAGAGCCTAGACGCTTGAGTGCGTCAAGAAAAAAAAAAAGAAAAAAAAAAAGCTGTGCTCTGTAACAAGTCCTGGACACTGCAACAAATGGTGTTCAACATCAGTTAAAGTCCTACACGCCGCACATATATAACGGAGATGCGGCGAGTCCGATCTTGTATTGCCTAAAGTCCCTGATTTCCTGCTCTTTTTTTAAGTAGCGACATCTACTCCGTCGGCCGCCATTATCTTCCTTGATAGCATGCGACCGTCAACGACCGCTGCTATCAACGCTGCTCGCAGCAGCGTGCAAGTGAATGCGGGTGAACAGCGTTAGGAAGAACATGGCTGCTGGATGGAGCGCCGCCCAATGAGATTCGTCAGCGGTACTTCAAAGGTTGTCGCTACTTAAAGAAAGCAAAAAAGGGGACTTTAGTACTGCCATGCCGTAAGTACTTGCTGACCCCCCTGCCGGGGCGATGGAGCAGGGCTGGTGAGGTGGCGAACATAAAGAGTGGAAATGGCTGGCCACGGCGTGGTTTCAACAGGGTTGCGGATCTCTAGGAGCCTTTTAATTCTGTTGGCCCGAGTTCTAAGCCATTTCCAGCAGGTCTATCTACCGCCTCATTTCCCGCTACGCCTACATGCGACGGAAGCCATTAAGACAAGACGCTGCACACTATGCATACGAGTCTCAGATGTTGAATACAGCGTCAGATGGTGGCGGTGCTTCGTAATGGCTCATGATTTAAACTGCAGCGCGCACAAGGATGAGAGCCTCCAACTCGCCCAGCTCTGAATGTGCCGAGCGTAACGCGACGACAGCTGAGCACGTCCGCGAAAAAAATGAGCACACTTTCAGCGATTCTATTGAGAGGTCGAGTGCACCGGCACAAAACTCTTTCTTCTTTCTCCCTCCCTTTTTTTTCTTGGTACATTGACAAGCTCATTAGCATTGAGGAAGCCGCGCAGTCATGGAGCCTGTTGTCGATGCCCATTCGCCAAGTACTTGCACATTCTTTTAGAAACACCAGGTTGTAGCTTTCTTATAAGGCGTCATTTCGAGCTGCGTCCATATTGTGAAACTTACGATCTCAGACGTCAAAAACTTTTTTTTTCTCGCGTCAAACTCGTGGTCGCGTTACGTAAACACAGATGCGGTAACGTCACCTGTCACTTTCCTGCGTATATAGTCGCAATACGCGGAAGCGTGGAGATTTCCTCTCCACGTATATAGTGGGCTTTCGTGGCGGTGTTGTGCATTTCCTCGTGGAAGCGTTAAGCCGAGAGCAGCTCCGTGTCTGAACCTGAAATTTCGTTTATTTCTTCTTCTTCTTCGGGTGAATGGCAGTGTGTGCGCCAGCATGCATGTACACCGTATAGCGGCGAAACGTAGCAAAACGTCCGATGGTTCTCGGCGTTCGTGCGTTTGGGAGAACAGGTCATTACAAGTAGAGCTGCGTGTATTGTCGATGATTTCGACGAAACCCTGCAATGTAACGACCTTAAAACTTTTTATGCGCAAGCTTTGGAAGCGTGAACGTTGTGCAGCGTAAGAAAGACGAAGGACGAGACAAGTAAGCTACACACGATCGGGCGCTGTGTGAAGGCTTTCTTGTCTGGTCTTCTCGCACTGCATGACGTTCACCGTCGTGGTACAAAGCCAAAACAAACTAGCCCAGCAATAACCCTTTGGACTGCCGAATGTTCGCTTGTAGGGTCAACCTGTTGGCAGCGATCGAAGTAGTCGTTCAGACATGCGCGGCGTTTGACGACCACTCTACGTAATTCATGAGCCAAGACCTGGCGTCGAATAAAAGTATGAAGCGAATACGACTGATCACAGCGCACAACCGGGACGAAGACGATAATAGACGAAGGCAATCGCTCTCTTCACGAAGACACGAAGTCAACCGCTGTCTACATCGTTTGTCTTCGTCTATTCTTGTTACTTCCCCGAAACACATGTATGCGCGGGGCTATTATCTAGTATCATCATCATCATCATCATCATCATCATCATCATCATCATCATCATCAGCCTATATTTATGTCCACTGCTGGACGAAGGCCTCTCCCTGCGATCTCCAATTACCCCTGTCTTGCGCTAGCTGATTCCAACTTGCGCCTGCAAATTTCCTAACTTCATCACCTCACTTAGCTTTCTGCCGCCCTCGACTACGCTTCTCTTCTCTTGGTATCCATTCTGTAACTCTAATGGTCCACCGGTTATCCATCCTACGCATTACATGGCCTGCCCAGCTCCATTTTTTACCTCTTAATGTCAATTAGAATATCGGCTATCCGCGTTTGTTCTCTGATCCACACCGCTCTCTTCCTGTCTCTTAACGTTAGGCCTAACATTTTTCGTTCCATCGCTCTTTGTGCGGTCCTTCACTTGTTCTCGAGCTTCTTTGTTAACCTCCAAGCTTCTGCCCCATATGTTAGCACCGGTAGAGTGCAATGATTGTGCACTTTTCGTTTCAACGACAGTGATAAGCTCCCAGTCAGGATTTGGCAATGCCTGCCGTATGCACTCTAACCCAATTTTATTCTTCTGTAAATTTCTCTCTCATGAACAGGGTCCCCTGTGAGTAATTGACCTAGATAAACGTACTCATTTACAGGCTCAGAGGCTGACTGGCGATCCTCAATTCTTGTTCCCTTGCCAGGCTATTGAACATTGTCTTTGTATTCTGCATATTCATCTTCAACCCCGCTCTTACACTTTCTCGGTTAAGGTCCTCCATCATTTGCTGTAATTCGTCCCCATTGTTGCTGAATAGGACAATGTCGTCTGCAAACCGAAGGTTGCTGAGATATTCGCCGTTGATCCTCACTCCTAAGCCTTCCCTAGTATACTGTACAGCTGTTTGAATGGCTATGACTGGAGTTCTCTTTTCAATGAAACGGACGTCGAGGCTTGCGCTCAGTTGCTTACTTCGACTGTTCAAGATGCAATGACAAAATTTATTCCCTTACTTCGTCGTAGGAAACCCAGATTTCCGTCATGGTTTTCCGCAGAGTTATCTGCGAAAGAAACAGATGTACCATAAACTGTACAATTAACTGCATTGTGAGTACCGCCGTTGTAGACTCGGCCATTTGCAGAGGCATAGTGAAAAAAGTACTCGCTCGTCATGAAGCTCTTTATCAACCGAGACTTGAGGAAGACTTCAGTCCCAGCTGTTGCTGGCGCTATGCCAGAGCGAATTAAAAATATAAAATAAGTGTGACAGTAGTGAAATCCAAAGATAAACTCTTTTCCAGACCACAGGACGTATGCGAGACATCTGCTGAACATTTCAGTGGAACTTTCTCGCAATAATTCATTGGGCCGGCAATTAAACCTGGGACTGCCTGTGGTATCAATAATTCCGTCCCTTTTCCTTTTGTATGTTTTTGAAAGTTCTTGGAATTGTTATTTACGATCGCTTAAATTTTTACTTTAGGCAAATGTTGTCACCCGTGCAACGTGGTTTTCAGAAAGGAAGATCAGTAGAAGTAAACTTGTGTGTTTTCTTGGTGATAGCACACCAATACCATTAAACCAGGGTCAAGTTGACACAGTGTGTTTTCACATGGGCAAAGCATTTGATGCCGTTTCCCACCAGATGCTGTTCTCGAAATTAAAGTCGTATGGGTTATGTCCGCGTTATTTTTGGTGGTTTGCCAGCTACCTAGCTGTTAAATCGCCAGAACAGGGTGAAGTTATTGGATTGCTTTTCTCATCCTTTCGTATTTTGTTCTGGAGTGCGCCAAGGTTCTAATCTTGGGCCATTGCTCTTCCTAGTGTTTATAAACGATTTGCCGCTGCGTATTGAGCATTCTGTACTCTTGCAGTCCACGGATGACGTCAAACTGTATCGCAAAGTGGTTAGCTCACATGACTGCCTATTGTTACAAAGTGAGATCGGTTCCATTTAAAAATGGTGCTTACTCAACAGGCTTAATTATGACCTCAAAAAAACTTATCGCATGTAAAGGACCTCGGAGTTCAAGTAGACGGTAAGCTGAACGTTTTTCTACATGTGCTGAATATTGTTAACATTGCCCAAGGCTCCTCCTTTGGTGTAATTTCAAGATTAACAAAAAGTTCAAAGATATAAGTGTATTCGCGTTTTCCACTGTGGGCTGGTTCGTTTACGGCTATAGTTTGCATCGGTTGTTTGGAACCGAGTTCCACTTTCCTACAGCAACTTAGTTGAATAAGTGCAGCGTAAATTTGTGCCCATTATCTACGGCAGGTACATTGGTCGCGACGCTGGTTTTGTAGGGGTGAACGGATACTGGGGCAGACTTGGGTCGTGTGAACGAGTGCAAGATGGCTTGATCGTGACCTGATATTTTTACGCCAAGTTGTGCGAGGTGACCTTGACTGAGCCACACGGCTCACGTCCCTGCATTTTCGCATACCATCTGGCAAAACTACTAAGTGTCTGCAAACGTTCTACCCCGACGTTCGTTTACCGCGCCCAATGTCACGACTGCACACATATTCTATTTCTGAACAGTGATCTTTTTCTCTGGCGTCACATGAAAGTTAAATTTTAAATTGTAAGATTTTACGTGCCAAAACTACGTTATGATGACGAGGCACGCCGTAGTGGGGGGACTGCGGATTTTGTGTGTGTGTGTGTGTGTGCGCGCGTGCGTGCAAGTCCGTCCGTCCGTCCGTCCGTCCGTCCGTCCGTCCGTCCGTCCGTCCGTCCGTCCCCCCTTCGGGGTTCTTTAACGCGCACCGACGGCACGGTACACGGGCGTTGTTTTGCATTTCGCCCCCAACGAAATGAGGCCGCAGCGGCCGGAATTTGATCCGGCGCCCTCGGTTGTATCAGCGCTACGCCAAAACCACCTTGGCGGGTCACATGAATGTTTGCATGTATGCTTGTGAGATTTTGTTGTCGTATTATTCATGGTCAGCTTTGTCAGTGCTCTTTTGATTGTCCGCTGTACTACATTTGTCTTTATTTTTTGCATTATTCTCCTCCCATTGGGAGGGTAAAAAAAAAGTGATGTATATGACGTACTGACCAACAACCTTGTCAAGGCCGCAAGGCTGTTGGCAGCGACTAGAAATAAGTAGATCACATAAAACATGGCACATCAACTATAGAACAGTCTCAAACCCTCTTGAGATGAATAATTAACGTAATCCATAGAGTTATATGCCAAATAATTAACAAATGTTTAATAAAATGTTGAGTCGCTTGTGTTGATCTTAGTGGATAATGCGTACTAAAGAATAAAACTCATCGTTTTGCGCAGTTACCTTTACTCTCATTAAGAAGCAACGTGAAGGTGAAACAGGCTGAGTAAATACCACTGTCTTGTTTCTCATCTATAGCATTTCCAGCTCGCAGTTTCGTTGTTTCTTTTTCTGGACGCAATATGCTGCGATAGAAGGTGGTGTACTTAAGCACCAAGAACTATCGCCGAGACACGTACGCGCAAGATTTTCATAAAACATTTGCATAACGCTCCGGAGTGCTTCACCGGCAGCATTTTTAAAAGAAAAGAGCTAGCACGCAAATGTGCGCACGCGGGTTATGTCACCGTCCACTGGCAAGAGCATAACATGTTTGACGACATAGTTTTACAAAATTATAGATAGCTCTTGCAATGTCGCATAGGTGACATGAGTAACACAAAACGAAAAAGAAAAAAAGAGAAAGAAAGGTTCGCAATGGATCGAAGTGTGCGATGTGTAGCGCTAGGCTGTGCATGTGGTCGGCTTCTGTACAAATGTGTGAGAGAGAGAGAGAGAGAGAGAGAGAGAGAGAGAGAGAGAACAACTTTATCCTGGTCATATATGCTTAGAGGGTGGGCCCCTAGTCCAATGATCTAATGGGCGAGGCGACGTTACGAGCGAGACTCAGCGCACGTTAGAACCGAAACTTCACAAAATACGGCGTACGGCGCATGTGCAACATGGACAGCAACGCACGCGCAACAGCTTCGTGTCTATTCAAGTACGTAATACTTCAACTCCGTTCGAAGTGACGGCATACGGGCGATGTAGTGCCGACATTGGAGGGCAGTGAAGACACGAATAAAGCGACGAGTTTTCGGAGTGACATTGGAAGTGTACACTTCGCCTTCGTATACGTAAGAGAATCCGGTGACATGTCTACAAACTTGCAAAGCAGTGCGGGATCTCACTATCGCCCGCGCGTATGCATCAGCCTTAACAAGATCTTAACAAGATCCGGAAGTTTGCACGTCTTCTGGCCCCGCTCTTTCGGTGCCAGCAGATTGTCGGGTGCGTAGGCGTATTCACGTCGCTGCGACTCCTCTCCTCCGCTTCGCGGCGCTGCCTGTGGACATTGTCGCTGATGCAGAGGAGGAGAAGAGAGAAGACAAAAGAAGAGAGAGGTCCATTGTGGCTGATTGCACACAGTGTTCCCCGCTGACGAGCGCGAAGGACTCGGTGTCACCGGCGACGTGATGACGGATGGGCCGGTCGCGCAGCCGTGCGGCTCGCGCGCACTGCGCACCCACCGCTGCCGACTGCGCTGGCTGCGCTCGTGTCCCGAAGTATCGGCGCTCCCTGGTTCAAGACAGCTCTATCGACACACAGAGTGAATGCAGGTATACAGGGCCGATAGGCCTATTGATATGACCAGCGCAAAAAAGAGAGAGAGAGAAAAAAAAAACATCACCGCTCAAGCGTACAGATGTACCAGCGAAGCTGAAAAATGCGGCCCCGGTGTTTATCACTGGGTTAATCCCGATGGTACAATAAAGTATTTCTCAATTATTGGTTACGTCTTTGTGTTTCGTAATGAGGTTACACACGCGTTCGGCTGCGACGACGTCACTGACGTCAACGACGTCACTGACGGTGTGCCCGCGGTCAGCCGTTGTCGATAGCGTTCGATCTCTCGAGTTGCTCGGTGCGGGGTTAGCATCAATCGCCTGCCATTGCCGCTTGCGATTCTTCGAAATTAAATTGCTTCAAAATTAAATCTGTCCATCACGTAAGACAGTGAATGGCTCATACCCTCTTAAGCAATGGCTCATACCCCTGTAAACGCGGCCTCCCCATTACGACGACAGAAGAGAAGTGAAATTCTACGCTGGAATGATGAGTGGCAACGCAGCCAGCTGTGGAAGAAGACGGCGATGACAAACGCGGGAGCAGTGGCACGCGCGCGTGCCGAGCACGAGTGCAACCCGAGGGGCGCCAACGAGCCAGTTGCTGAAGACGACGACGCTCGAGCCAATGCTGATGGTGATAGTTTCCTGTAGACAGACGACGGGCAGGTGCTTTTTCGTTTCGCCTAGCCATATAAAGCTTCGCTTTAGAACAGACACGGAACACAAAGAGGCGACGAGGATTTGCGCTGCTTCAGTTTATTTCCAATAGGCCTAGTTGCCCAGTGCGGAATACACGTTAAAGGGAAGCTGAAGTGGTGTCAGAATTGGAAGATTTACGGAATTGCCGTTTAAGTTTTCGTTGAAGCTCCGCCCCCCTCGCACGGCGAGCATAGCGGCCAAAGTCCGGGCGAGAGGATGACGTCATTTCAGGGGTCACGTGAGGGCTCTATTCGAATCACGCACCTCACCGATACCTGTGATGACGTCATGCTCGTGCTCGCTATCAGAGCCCGTTAACGGACCCGTGGCGTCCCCCGCAAAGGCCGCGGCTGGTTCTTGCTAAATAAAGGCGATCAGCGGTGACTTCTGGCCTGTTAACTATGATTTTAACACGAAAGTGTTTTATGCCGGGGTCCACCAAGACTTCACTGACGTATTTCCGTCACGGAAATACGTCACACGAACATACACGAACATAATACAAAGAAAGAAACCAGAAAAAAAGTTCCACAAACATGCAAAATTTGGGAATCGAACCCACGACCTCTCGGTCCGCGACGATAGATCGCCGAGCGTTTAACCCATTGCGCCACAAACGCATTTGCAGAGAGCTACACAGACGCGCCTTATATATCTAACACTCCTCCGTGTACCCGCGCTCTTGCTCGGGGCGGTGCCGCCGCCTACGAGCAGAAAAGAGAAGTACTGCATTATGACACTAACGCGCACCGACAGTGAACGCTTCGGTGGTCTCAGCACTACGACGCCTCGATGCCAGCATTCGAAGGGACGCTGGCATCAAGAAGCACTACCAACGCGTTCTCGCAGAAGCACTACTAGGTGGCGTTCACCGTACTCAGCACAGCGGAGCGTGGCCTCCGCAATTAGCTCTGAAAATGTTTCTGAAGTTGATCGCGGAGGCTGCAATTACGACGCGCTGTACGCGCTGATTTGACTCGGTGACGATTCAGTTACGTGCTTTGTCTTGCGCGTTGTATTAGTGTGTCAGTTACGTGCTTCGTCTTTCGCGTTGTGCTAGCGTGTGCAGCGTAGTGCAGCTTCCATATGCACGACGGTTGCTCATGGTCATCGACGTTGGTAGTCGTGATGGAGGAGACGTGCCACCAGGCGTCAGCGTGGGTGCATCAACGCCTAAGGGCGATTTAGCCACAAAACACCAATAGACATTATATATCAATGTACAATAAACATTACACTACTTCTGTGAAGACACGTTTCACTTTCGTGTTCTATACCGATTCCTATATAAGAGGGATCAACCACATTTTTTTGCATTCAGGGGGTGCAAAAATATAACAATTCATTGAAAGCTCACTTTTTTTTTTTTAAGTGCTTCAGTTGCCCTTTAAGTCAGCCTTGGAAATACAGAGTTTACTATATCACATTGCTGTAGACACGATGTAGATCATAAGTCATAAACACAACTAATAAAAGCAATAATCGCATGCTATACAATTTCGACAATACAAGAAAAAAATCGCAGTAAACTTTAGACACAACGCAGGATTAGAGCCTAAACGTAGAGATCTCTATGTACAGTAAGGCACTTTCTAAGACAGGTGGCTCCTGCTGTAGCACAGGTGTAGTGCCGTCATGGACGGAGAGTGTACGAAGAAATACGGAATACCTGGCGAGAATGTGCGGTTGTTGCAATACTGCTACAAATATGAAAAAAGTCTGGCTGCTGTTCAGGCTGAGAAGTCATACCCAAAAACACTAGGCTCTGAACAACCAAGGACAAAAAAAAAAAAAAAAAAAAGAAAGAAAGAAAAAAAAATACGTAGGACGAAGTAAATGAGCAAGAACCTCTCATATTTATTACGAAAAAAAACTTTTAGCATTACTATACACTAAGTACAATCCAAAGAACTTGCACTTATACAAGGCCGCGATATTGCATCGATGCATTTACTGATTCTATTGCTTTTCGCACTTCTCGCGCTTCGCAGTGGCCAGAGCGACGCTCCGCCCGCTTTATCAATGGGCTCAGCCGTCCGCGAACGGTGGATGACGAGAAAGGCATAATATATCGAGCAGAATGCATTGCATACAATATCGCGGTCCAAGGACGCTTTGCAGAACCACTGTGCACTGATTCTGCACGCAAATTTTGACTAACACATCTTCCACTCGCTCTCAAATAGTCGACACTGAGCGCATGAAAAGGCAATAACGCGAGAAACCTATATTGGCGTTAGAATTGGCTTAAGAAAAAAAGGTGGTGGAAAACACGACTTAGAATAATACCAGTTGCATAGCAGTGGCCTGCCGCGGTGGTCCACTGGCTATGGCGTTCTCTTGCTGAGCACGAGGTCGCAGGTTCAACTCCGACCGCGGCGCCCGCATTTCAGTGGACGCGAAATTGAAAAATGCTCGTGTACTTAGACTTACACATTAAAAAAAAAAAAAAAAAAAAAAAACCACGTGGTCAAAATCTACCCGGATTCCTACAATACGGCGTCTGTCATAGCCCCAGTTTTGCTTTGGGAAGTCAAGCTAGATCAGTCAGTTAATCAATCGTCACTTGCATAGCAATAGTATTCACATTGTACTAATAATGTCATGAAAACGAAAACATATGCTAAAGTCTGCCAGCCCTGGAAAGCAGTGGTTTCTGAAGGCTTAAAATGACACTATACAGAAACACTAGATAGTCTAGTGTACTGCCCTTCTGAACCTCAATTTGTAAATTTCAGACAGAAAAGTGTTGCTTTTTTACGGAGAAAATGAGCCTGTCTTCTTATTTATGTTTCTCCCCATACCGTGGCGTCCACGGTTTCATCGTGAGATACTTAAACGATGTTAAGGGGCGCATTGCTGCGTATTTCAGTTGTTTTGAAGAAATAAAAGTGCACGAGAGCTTCCAGGGAGTTTTCATCTGTAGTGTAACCTTTTTCAATTAATCAATAATTAAGTAGCCCCCTAACAGACACTTTCGAACAATTTATGACGTCACGAGAATTTCAATTAGTGCGGTGTCGCCTCCAGTTTGTCGTTCTCTCAATATTTGTGTTCTACAAAGCGTCAGCTCGCGCTATATGACTGACATACTTAGTGTCCGTAGTAGTTCGATCGCCCTCTGCAGCTGGAAGGTGTGCAAGAGATTTTAAAAACAGAGCTATCTTTGCCTAGCTCACTTACGGTTTCGTGTTCGTCGATCGATCGATGGGTCGGCATCTCGCGTGGACTTATAAAACGCACAAAATAGGGCCAATTAAGCCCTCCTGTGTTATCAGTAAGTAAAAGAATAAATCCTCACATAACACGTGTTTAAATAATTTCGTCTTTTAGCAGTAACTATCTCAAGCTCGCAAATATCTTCATGGAATTGCGCATGGTATTGACGGGCTTCGTTAAACATTTATTTCCGGAATAACCAGCACGACGCAGCGCAGAGGACGAGTGCAATGGCGGCATTCACTGATTATTTCGAGAAGGAATTCGTACCTCGCGTTTCCCAAGTCAGCAAGCACCGACTTGGTCAACGCTTGGTGTTGTGGCCGGCGGGAGAGTGACGCCCGTCCTCGCCTTAACTGCCACAATTAACTACCACTAACGTTAATTAGGAAGCCCTGCTATCTTCACCTACCGCAATAATAAACGCCATTTACCGAGACCACTATAGCATGTTCACAATAGCTATGCCCTCTCTCTAACCTCGCATTCGAATGTCCATCACGTGACTATGCATGGCTTATTTACACTCTACTGCGCCTCTCAAATACGTCATTTATCTACGCCATGGTGTTACCAGCTGTATACCCGCCCACAAAACTCGCGCGTTATTGTACATAAAGAGAAAAGAAAACCAGGAAGTACTTTTTGGCAAACATCTGTTGTCGTCATCATGGTGGATCATTTTGCAACATCTAACTGGGTGTGGAAACGTTTAGCTTGTGACTACACTACTGACACCTATAGAGATTATTCTCCGAAGGAAAACAGAAAGATGTAAAAGATGTCAAGGTGCACCTGCACGCTTTTTCTTCTGTTGACCCGAGAGTGGTGAGGCTTTGGCTATGTCACGTGCAAGAGCCGGTCAGTGATCGATTGCACTTCGAACGGCCGTTTCCATTTCCGAAGCCAGTGTGGCCTGATAAAAAAAAAAAGCTGTTTCTTTTATTTTTATTTTTCTCGATTTTGTTCTCGTATCTCCAGCGAGACGTCGACTTGTGTGTGTGTGTGTGTGTGTGTGTGTGTGTGTGTGTGTGTGTGTGTGTGTGTGTGTGTGTGTGTGTGTGTGTGTGTGTGTGTGTGTGTGTGTGTGTGTGTGCGTGCGTGCGTGCGTGCGTGCGTGCGTGCGTGCGTGCGAAGAGCTGGCGTACGAGGTGCCGCCGAGGGTGGACTACGACGCAGATAGGCGACTTCCTCAATCGAGCAGGCCCCTCCAAGCAAACAGCGGTCCTCCATATCGGCGCGTGGAACGGCACTAAGATGCGTTTAGTGTTTCACGGCTGCTATCGGAGTTGCCCTCTCGCACCGGAGAGTACTCTTCGAGACACGGCGTCATCGTCGGCGCTGCTACTAGAATCGAAAAAAGGGCACACAGAACTGGAGAACTACTGCGCGGCGGGAAATAGGCGCCTCACCATGGCCTCGCTGCCTTGCCTCGTCGTAATAGCGGATACAGCGCGGCTGATATCTTGTAGTTGTGTGCAGCGCTGTTGAGCCTGCAGGAGCTAGTGCGCTCTACTGCAAGCGCATGAAAAGGCGTGAAGCATTGCTGCTCGAGATGAAGTAGTTCCTGATTTCGCTCCTCCTACAGCTCGTCGTTAACGGTAAACTTATTTGACGTCGCCGAGTTGAACGTATTGCACGTCACAATTGATGCGACCGTTTCTTGGCGTCTCTCAACAAGGAGTATGTGAGACTGACTTTGATAAAACTTCTGGGGCGAAGCCGACTTTATGACTCGTTTCGACGTATCCGTGTTCCTGTCTGACGGCAGCGTTCACTGTACTGCATAGAAGTAGGGGGAGACCGAGCTGTTGGCGGGAGAGTGATGCTGACTCTTAGCCGTTACTTCTTATAGTCGTTTTCGTGAGTACTTCGACAGACGTAGTTTCCGGACGGGAGTTCCCGCCGTGCCTTGTAGCGAACGTGTCCATATTGTAGGTTTTGTGTGCCTGTAATTTCTGCCCGTGTCCATGGAGGCAGTAATCCGATACATCAACAGCAGCCGGCATGTTTGTGAATGAGTGACAGGTCGCCGTGTGCGCCATCGACAGGTAGGTTTTTGCGTGTGCCTGCCTTCGAAAGTTCGTTTGATCATCGCATGTCGCTCATTCGTTGAGTACGGACGAGGGAGGGACGCTTTCTTCAAGTTCCCAGCGCCCATTCATCGTGACGTCATTTATTCTGTAGTGTTGCATGAGTAAAATTCATTCTTTATCATTAAAGAAAGATTGTATTGTATTCTGGAAGAACACAGGACTTAACGTAACAAGCAGAACAACTGACAGCTTGGCGAGTTGGCATCGATTTCCTCCGTTTTGTCGTGTGCAACTTGCGCAATCCACAGTATCACCTCAACAAGTATTGAGCACTTTTCCTGCGCCAAAATGACCCAAGTACGAGCAAATACTTTGAAATACGTCATGTCACACTTACGCTACCGCCTTCACGCTACGGCTTGAAGTTCGAAAAAGGAAGTTTGGGCTACCTTTTCCTATTTAATAAGCCACCCTTTCCCATAAAACGAATGGAAATAAAGCTTTGAAAGAACGTTATTTTAAATAGATTTGAAACGGGAGTCAGAACAACGTGTGCCTATGGCCACCTCTTTTTCCATCGTTCCGTTGAAGTTTAAATGTGCCTTGTGGTTTGACCTAGCTCTGACCATGGCAAATGCACAACATAAAATCGACCACGTCGCAATTAAAAAAAAATTATTCGGGAAAATTCGCCGCAAGGCATAAATGCATACCTGCATCCGCGAGAGCCACTGTGTAAAAATAAAGCACCACAGAAAGCGTAGAAGCTACGCACTTCCCCACCCATGTGATGATTAGTGGGGTTTTATGGCGCAAGGGCCACGGAAGGCCAAAGAGAGCCAGACAATGGTATGTCGTGTTCAATGTAGTGCTCAATGTCAAGTGGTATATGTAACGCGGCTGTAAAGTGGCCTAAAAGCATTCGCTGTAAAATGCGTAAATATACGTATAAATAAAATTATGACAGTGATGTATGAGGCGTACACTGATATGTTGGACGAAAGTAAAAGATATGCTTCGAAGAGGTGATATTCTAAAATTTGTGACTATCAGTAGCGCTGCCGCCTCATCAGGGCCCTATTCCCCACCCCTAATAGAGCGAAATAAGAGCTTTGGTCGCGGTTTAGATTAGAATCCCAAAATAGCCACCAAGAACTTCCGAGCGAAAAAAAAAAAAAAAAACTGGGTCATTTGTTATACAACCCCAACATCTTTGTAAGACCGCCTCGCATGGACGTCTGTTCGTCTGCAGTTCTGTTTACTTCGCTATTGCTAAAATAGTTTATCGTCTTTCTTGTGTTTCCGACATTTGCGAAAAAAAAAAGCTTTTTCATGGCCTTTTTCCGCTTCCAAAATTTCAGCTAATTTCATATCGCTGGCGCCAGATGACACCGTTGCTTCACTTCTGATGTAACCAAAAACATCTGTAGCTGCCATATCCAAAACATCATACTGCACAGAACTAAGATAACTGATATTTTTCATTTATTTATTTATTTATTTATTTATTTATTTATTTATTTATTTATTTATTTATTTATTTATTTATTTATTTATTTATTTATTTATTTATTTATTTATTTATTTATTTATTTATTTATTGCTTGGAAGGCTTTCAGCGCTTCCCACTGTCCTGTAAGCAAGCGAATAAATAAGTTCGGTTACAAGTACAGAGAAATCCAAAAAATCAGGGCCCGAATTGACAAGGTCTTTCGTTCGTAAGCGCTGTTTGCCATTGTCTAGCGGCCTCTGTTAATATGTCCGACGTCACGATTGACTGAGACTGAGACCCTGTTCGTGAGAACCTGCTCTCACGGACAGTTTTAGGGTAAGAACACCTTTGTGAATGCGTGCCCAGATGTGCCTATAAGGATGTGTTACGTCTGTTTCCTGCCTGTCGTGTGCGTTCTCGCCTCGGCTGGTGTAATCTAAATGGAGAATTACTTGTGATCTGATGTCCTTTGGTTTTCATATGAGTTTGATTCATTCAATTATTTATTATTAGTACAAGAGGAGGTCCCAGAATTACAGAACTGTCAGAGTGGCCTCCTGTGAGTAATTGAAAATGTATGAGTTAATGCATTACTGACAACAAAGCAACGACAGCAGAGTAAGCGAGGATAACATAGCAAGTTATCATGAACAATAAACGTCTACAACAATGAAAAACATGAGTAATACAGATAAATAATGTATTTAAAACGCAAGCAAAGGCTGTACAATTTCTAAAAAATAAGAAAAATACAAACCAATAAAATTACTTGGAGCATCACACGATAAACATGCGCATACATAATTAAACATTCAAAATTTAGCGTTAATACGGTTAAAACACATATACTGAAAGAAGTATGCAAGACCAAATGATTAGTATGAAACGATTCCCACTTCGCTACGTATGTCAACATTCGTCGACAACCGTTCGCGGTTATCGAGAGCTGTCGCAACTCCACCACGAAGCAGCAGCTGTGGTGCGACGCCTTGAATACCGTGTCGTCTCCCCTGAGAAGCTCAGCACGTAGCCCGTTGATATACTGGTCCAGATAAGAAGCCGTTCTCTCGGCTCCTCGGCTCCTTTCTGCGCAATGGCAAAACACAGCTGAAACGCTTAGGTGACGGCCGCGGTTATCGCTTGCTTTCCTCAGTCGTTCATACGAGACTGTGTAGAGTGCGTGCTTGAATACGCAAAGTGCTCGCGGGAGAGTTTGTTTGCGGAATCCTGAAATAGAAGGGACGCGCTCGTGGCGTTCTGGTTTTGTTTCATTTGCCGAAGGTCGGGGAAAACCTCGTTCGCGTCTCTGTATCCCGGCCAGATGCTGGCGCCGTCCTTGCATGGCGCGAGTCAGTGTGTTTTCGAGAGGAGCCCTGTCCAGCGGGTGGCTCACTGTCCGTTCGCGTCATTCGCGTTCTCGTGCTCGTCCACATCCGATTGTAGTTTCGGGCCGGAAACACGCCTCTTGAATGACGGTACCCCTGTGTTATTACCCTAGTCCTTGACGTGACTTCGTTGCGCAATCAGTTGCTCAGCGCGCATTAAATATGATTTCCTTTCACGTCGCTACAGGAATCACTCCAGATGGTCCCGTGTGTGCGCGTAGAAACCGGTTAGAGTGTGTTGTTGCACTTCTTACAAATCGTTCAAATCTCGTTCCGATTCTCGATGCGCAGGCATGTCTCGTCGCACTCAGCCAGGGGCCCTCTCGTGGCATAACGGATCTGAGTAATGGCCTGGAGTGCAGTGCACCATCCATCGCTCGATCGCCCCGGCCGCATATTCGACCAAGCTTTCCCAGAGACAAGCGCAGTGCGCCATTTTACCTTCTAACTTTCTGGCCATGTAATCGAGTCTCCTTCAAGCTATCTCTCGCCCACTCTTTCTGGGAACAGTTCAGGTGTCCGGTGCCCTACAAATTGTGAGGGTTGTCGACGGTCTCTCCCTCCCCCCCCCCCCCTTTTTTTTTTATTTATTTTTTTTTCTTCGCACTAGGTCGCGGGATCGATTCCCGATTGTGTACTGAATGCAATAATGATTGTGGGTCGAAATTTAATTGCATGTTATAACTCCAGGAGATCAAATATAACTCGCAACCACTCCACAGAAACCAGTTTTTCCATTATTCAGCATTGTTTTATTTCATACATCTAGAACTGTAATTCAGTTCATAGCGTAACGTGACACAGTGCAGGTTTGCGAAGAGACACTATACGAGAGATCGCACCATTATCATGAATATGTTTCAAGCTCGCAGCTTTAAACATATATACGCGACTAGCGAATTTACAAAGCCGCGTGAGGGCACGAGCAGTTCGTGATTATTTTGCGCCCGTGGACTGGTGGACGCTGATAGCTGGAGTAATGATTGTTGAGGCTTACGCCAACCAAGAAACGTTGTTTTACGAAAACGGCCTCACGGGTCCAGTGCCAGACTCCGTTCTTTGTAGTTTCGCTACCGTGTATGGAAGAACGCGGAGGCTTGTGACAGCAAACGAAGGAACAAAGTCAGTCGGCTCCCCATTATTTATCGATGTGTCAAAAGTAAATGACGGATGACCACGGCACCTGTTAAAATTCCGGGAGCACTTTCTTCCCATGTGGTAGACTGCGAGATCTCCGACTGAGAGTGTAATTGTCGACCGAACGACTGCAATTACACTGCATTAGAAAATAAGTGCAAATTTAGGTTCATAGAACCTCTGTAGGCTCTTCCTGCGCGCCACGTACGAAAGCAGTTCTAGCACTGTTTCAGAGTTTTCGGGTCTTATGGAAACTTCATGAGCAGCTTTAGTGGGTGTCAGCACATATACCCACCCGCCCGCCCACTCGAGTGCTTCTTGTGTGCTCGCTTTGTTATTTATTTAGTATTTATTTTACTTATTACATACGCCGGACACGAGGTCCTAGCAGGGGGGGGGGGGGGGGGGGGGTAAGAGAAAAATAGAAGAGAGGAAAGACAGAGAGGTTAACCAGACGCACGTCCGGTTTGCTACCCTGCACTGGAGTAAGGTGGTATATGGATGAAAATAAAGAGAAAGGAGAGAGAGAGCACGGTTTTGCGCACATTTGAAGCTTTGCACAAAGTCTATACACACGGTCGCCAAGACCATGTCGACTTGAGGTAGTGAAACAACGCTTTCGTGACTTTGTGTGCCATCGACGCATACGGCCATGGTCCAAGAATCTTCATTTCCGAAAATGGTCTACAGTCCAGCCGGTTCAATGCTGTCCGGAGAGCTTCACGCTTGACGTCGAACTGGGGACAGAGACATAAGACGTGTTAAATCGTTTCTCTGGTTCCACAAGAGTCGCATCCCCCATTCCAATGCGTAACGAGCAGGCCTTTGTAAATGCTACCCCGAGCCAGAGGCGGTACAATACTGTCGCCTCAGAGCGGGAAATGTTTGATGGCACTTGTAGCTTTAAGGATGGGTCAATTTTGTGAAGATGACACTTCGGGTGGTTAAGAGAAGACCAATATTTGTGTGTCATAGCTTTAGCCACGATATGAAGCCTTCCTGCAGCGTCAGTCCTGGATAAGAGGATTGGGACTGGTCGGCCTTCCAGATGAGCAGACCGGGCGGCTTCGTCGGCGAGGTCATTACCAGCAATGCTGGTATGTCCAGGTAGCCACTGAAATATAGTTTCATGCCCTTTAGCGATAGCGTGATGGTGGTCTTCTCTTATCTCATATGCCAGCTACTCATGAGTCCTGTGATAAAGGGCAAAATGCAGACTCTGAAGTGCTGCCTTAGAATCGCAAAAGATCCAGATTGTCTTCCATCAGGATACACCCCAGCAGCAAGGCCTTCATTCCCCTTGTGGTGCCTGCAACAGCCTCAGGTGCGCCTAAGTATTCCGGTAGTAAAGAAGAAGGCCAATCACCCAAAAATAGTTCTGAAACGGATGACGCTGCTATTAATGAATGAGACCTACGGGGACCGAATACACTTCTATGCCGATGGTTCGGTCTCATCTACCAGCTCTTCAGATGCCGTTGTCATTCCGGCTACGAAAACCACACTCAAGTTCAAACTGTCACACGTGACAACATCAACGGCGGCAGAGCTTGCTGCCCTGCGTGCTGATGTACAATTCCAGGAAGGGCTAAAATAACAAAAGAGAGCAGTGCACTAACATGTGAGAATGAAAAGTTTCAGAAGGGCGAATAAAATTGTCACGAAGCCAAGCGATTCTAGTCAGCAATGTTGTGTGGAAAGAAAAAAAATGTCGCAGTTTCGCCCGAAAGGCGAAGCATCGATTGCGATAGCAAATTAGTAGAGAGCTATTCGGAGTAGGGATAGTAGTTTTATCGGCTGCATAAACTTGGACACATTCGCTTACTAACCGAATTAACAATCGTGGTGTCAGCGCGCACAAGCAAACATGAATAGATCACACTGAATGACCGCAGCCAACGACTGTCAAAACGCTGGCAGCAAGCGCAGGTTCGCGCGGTCTATCGCTTCAACGGAAACTGAGCGGCGAATGCACAGCGCATACAAAGGTCAGAACCGTGTGGAGATAAGAGACGGTGCGGGCGACCGGCACCGCCGGGCAAAGGGCAGAGGAGAAGTTGTTGGCAGAGGAGAAGCTGCCCCCCCCCCCCTACCCCCCTCTTCCCGTTTCTTGCTTTCGTGTGGGAGATTGAGTGGCAAGATACGCCTTTGGTGCCGGAGCACAGCGCCGCCTCGCCCCGCCTCCCTCCCTCCCATACCACCACGGCCTTTCGCGCGACGGTCGCGTTTGCTTTCCACCGTGCGTTCGCTCTCCGTGATAGCGCGCGTCCCCCGCGCGCTTTCGCTCGCGCATACGGCGCGCGGCGACGATTTTATCGCCCTTGGAATCTATACGGAACCTCACGGCGACGCCGACGGCAGAAATCCGGCTGAAGTGTCCATATAATTGCTCTCGCAATAAAAAGTATTTAAATGTGTTAGTTCAAAACAGAGGTGAAAGTGTATTACTGTGTATATCGTATTTCTCACTCACTACCCGGTGTATAGCATCTCAGGCCGTCAGCTAGGCAAACATCTCATGCTTCTGACTGAAGTCAGAATCGCCCTCCCTTCCCGCCGAATGCAGTCTCAAATTCGCGCGAGCACCGCCACTTCATGTAGCGCGACGTCATCGCTGTCGCCGTTGTGGTGCATGCTGGAGAGAAATTGGGGCAAGGATGCTGTGCCCCCGATTGCGAGTTTTCTGCTTCAGCTAAAGATGTGCCGAAGGAGCTTTAAAAGATAGAACCACTATATATAGAGAGCAACGGTCACTTAGAACGTATTTCGGATGTATACGTGTATTTGGCGAGGCGTAGTCCTCTTTCACGCGGTACAATGCCAACGTTGCAATGACGGAGAGAGGCTGGTCGATAGAAATTGGAACGCCTGCTGCTGTCTTGCACGCGGCTGACATCTGAACGTCAGTCGCCAGCGTCGGTCAGCAGGAGGGGGGGGGGGGGGGGGGGATTAGGACAGTCAAAAGGACAGGAAAAAAAAAGAATACTTGGCGGCAACGCATGCCGCCTCAAAGCGCTACATCGCTGTATTTTAAAGCGGAACGTGTCCCATGTCGCTGCGCCTATCACATAACGCCGCTTGGCGAGCAAAGTATCCACCTGTAGATTAAAACACACGCGCACACAGCTAACTTGTCACGCGAATTGTCGAGGCTACACTGAGGCTGCATTCACGTCCGTAATGTCTTAAATCCTGTCTCTCGCCTGTGGTTACGATATCATATGCAGCGCCACTGAGCTCTGATTACACCGCTAACGCCGCGTTGCTAGACCACGCCGAAAGCTCGCCGTAAATCCACCTCGCGTGGTTGTCGCTTTGCTTCATCTGTGCAACCCTCCTTGCCGGGCATACATCTTAGCGGCGCCTCGAGGAGCCATTTACCGGCGTGCATTACACGGCGTGTGCAAGCCTACACCATGGGACGCTCTCCTTTAACGAATGATTGATATAGTTTCGCGTGCACGATTTTTACAGTGACTACAGCCTCGGCGTCCCGCGGCGCGCGATTTGACTTTTAGGCTTGCCCCTCACCGCTCAGCCTAACGGGGGAAAAAGAAAAAGAAAGAAAGCCTGTCTCGATGCGCTCGCGTAAGCTTAGAAGCCATGGGATTAGCGCGACGCTAAGCCGCTGGCCATCGTCCAGGTTGTATTCGGACGGCCCTTGTGGTGATGGGACGTTTTATTCTTTTACACTGCATCCTTTCTTTGTGGTAGCTGTAGTGCCTGACGGGTGCATTTGGTTCGATCTTGAGTAGGGCGTGTTACGCCAGTCCTGCACACACCTTCGCTGCTGCGAAACGGCTCACTAATTCAGGCCTCTGGAAACAAACTATTAAACGATGAGGCTTGTTCTTCTTCCTGCAACAGTTGTTCGTGTTTTCTTTTTCTTTCTTTTTAATAACACACTATGTCAACTTGTAGAGGCTATATACGTCGCAGGCAAGAAAAGATCAGAAATGTAAAAAGTCTTGTTGCGAAATGTAAGCGCAAATAGTAAGCGTAAAATATTTCAGTTAAAAAGAACACTGAGGTCACTGGAGATTGCCGAAGTGACTTTTTCTCCCAAAGAAATGTGATGGCACTTTCGACAGATGCCATGAAAGCTGGGTGGAGCACCGTTAGCTGCTGTCGCTGTGAAATTTGTTCGTAAAGGATTAGATTCAGTTCCATAAATGATTATTTCTACTTGCGATGAACCTCAATCGCAGGCACTGTGTTTGCCTTGCACGCATATGGCATTCGGCTTCTCCCCACATTGCCCTTACATGTGGCAGAGCCAGCTTTAACGAACTTTCTTGGAGGAAGACGAGAAGAAGAGCGGGAGAGGAGCGCCCACTGGGTGATTTGCTTTATTTATTTTTTTGTCATCGTTTTCTCGCGCAATTATAGTTATACCGGTAAGTATGGCCAGCTAACTCAAGCAAAGTATTTCCCCTTTCTTCTATATATATATATATATCTGGTGCGCCATTTTTGCGTGAGATCACATGGTGAAAGGCAGCGATGCTAACGAAGCCTGACAACACCTCAACCGTTACCAGTTTGTGAAAGCAGACGAGCTAGAGCAATAGGCCTGACACGTACGTGCGTGTGTGCGTGCGTGCGTGTGAAGGCACCTTACTGAAATAGCCGTCACGGCCTATGAGAGCTTGTGCGGACATTCGCGCAATGGGGGTGTGTTCCAATTTTGGCCAGCTTCGGAGACAGTCTACGCAGACAGCTAAGGAGTCAGCCAAGACAGCTTCGAGTCCAAGTAATGGAACGCATTTTGAGCCGTCTGGAAGACGCTTCTGCGACGTGACGCCACCTTGCGGCGACAAAAAGAAAGTTGACAAAAGCACACATTAGTTCTGTATTTTAGGTATTTTCGCCTGCGAACCTATGAAAAACACTATGTGGCTTACATTAAGGGTATAGAAAAGCGTATCTACGTTTTCGTGTGCATAGACGACCTTCCCGTGGAGTTTCCAAGCGTCCGGCTCAGTCGCCATCTTGTTTAGACAGGAAAGTAGCCTGCATTGTTCTTGACTTCGATGCTGTCTTCGCGAGGCTGTTTACTTTGACGTCTTCGTGAGAAATGGAACGAGACTTAAGATGGCCGCTGTCCGCTTAGTTTTGCCGTCTAAGGCACACAGCCTGGGAAGCAAGTCGCCTACGCCGAGGCCCGGCAATGCACATTGAGCGCGCGACCTCGAACCAGTTGTGCTCGCTCGGCGTCGCCGATGTGCGCAGCTGTGTCGCCTCGCGTCTTCCCCCTACGTCGCCAGCCTCCCCGCTGCTTCGTACGAGCGCGGCTGCGCTCCAAGCTGCGGCGTCAGCGACCCCGCGCGCGCACTGCACGCCGCGCCTTGACGCACATGTGCCGCAGAGCGCTTGAAACTCTCGAGCAGCAGGTGATTCGCGGATCGTGCGCAATCACGAGTTCTCGACATTTGTTGGCTCTTCCTTACACGCTCGCCGCAGCCAAGCCCCGTCGGGAATTTAGTTTATACGTATGCATCACAGGTTGCGAAGCGCCGCCCGGAGAGAGTTCTACCGCAGGAACGTTAAAGAAGGGTGTCTAGCAGCAGCCGATGTAGAAGCAAATGAAACGTTACGGTATGATGGCGTGAGGAGGAGTGCATACCCTCAACCGAGGCTCTCTCCCATTGTCTCGAGCGAGGTCTCGTCTCTTCTCCAATATCAGGGCCACTGGCAGTTCCAGAGGAGAAGGGATGTGATGCCCCCCTCCCCCCAACTCCCTAAAGTGGTGGATGGCTAGTGAGACCGATGTTGCCCTTGTGCGGCCACTGTTGATCAATTCACGTGTTTACCTAGCTGTGAACGTTTGTTTCTCGTTTCTCTTGCTCATGGTATATATGTTGCTCAGAAAAATTCGTTCGCTGCCAGAACTGGACGTGCAGTGAGCCACCTCCATCGCCCCCTACGTCTCTCCCGCTTTTGCCGTACGCTTTTTCAGCCAGGGTCGTTTGATTAGTAATTGTAGTTTAGCTCAGTAGATTACCGCCATGCCGAGGCGTCCGCAGTGCCTTCGGCATGGGCTGCTGGTCGCTGGGGCGAAATGCAAGGACGCCCGTTTAACGTGCATTGCGTGTACGTTAACGAACCACACGTGGTCAAAATGATTCCGGTGTCCGCCACTACTCCGTGACTCATACTCATATCGTAGATTTGGCCCGTACAAACCCCAGAATCTAATTTTTCTTTTCTCTATTTAATGGGCTGCCGGTAAATGCAGCGCATGTCCCTTTCTGGATAGCTGGCCGCCGCAGAATGAAACGAGCAAATACAGCTGAACGCCCCCGGCGTGCATTCCTTGTGTCCTCGGTTGCGAACAAGTTTTACCGACAGGCTTCGGTGGATGCATGCTCACGCAGGGAAGCGACTGAAAAGCCATGTTTGCTGTACCGCGCCGCCCCTTTGCTTCGAGGGACAGAGTTATATCAGAATCGTTTGTAATAAATGACTCTCGTTATACGGCCCCTGACGCGCCCCGTCTGTTTTCAGACACGCGGGAGAGCGAGCTAGGGGAGCCACAAACAACCAGGCAGAGTGGCCCGGCAGAGGGGCGGTGTCCTATCTCGTGGTCATACGCGCGCACGCGTTTCCCGATCGGTGACGTCAGCATTGCTCGCGGAACTTCAGAGAGAGGTGCCACTTGGTTGTACTAGGACATGGTAGAGCCGCAGAACGCGTCATGTTGACGTCAATGTCGACGGGTGCTGCAGTTTGAGGTCGGCCGCTCGCGTGGTTTTCAAACGCTAAAAAAAATGTGTCCTCTGCAAATTTCACTAGTAATATTCGGATATAAGTGCCTAGTTTATGAAGTGTAAAATACAGCAACACAAACAATTCGAATATGAAATTTTGTGTCAGTGTTTCTTTAATTAAAAAGGCAGATAGTGATAAATGCCTTAAGTGAAATGCAGGGAGGTTAACCAGGCAGAGTACACTATACGGGCATTGGCCTTATCTCGTGGGCCGATGTTTCGTGAGGTAGCTTCGATGTGCCTGTCGGATTTATCGGGGCGCAGATTTAACTTATTTGCAAGCTTTGACGTCGCCACTGAATAGAGAAACTGCGAAACACGTGGCTCTCCGTTTATTAAGTTTCTGTGCAACAGTTGTGTGGGATTCTCTATACGGGATTATCTGGCCACTTCACCTAATAGCTGTATATATATATATATATATATATATATATATATATATATATATATATAATACCAAACAACTACGTCGTGCTTCCGGCGCCGAATACCCGTGGTCTTGCATGCTTGTGTTCGTGTGTGTAATGTTGGCTGTATTTTAAGTCTTGATTTCTCCTAACTTTTTTGTTTTAATTTTTATGAGTGGTGTAGATGAGATTTTTGGATAGCCGGCCATGAAGTGGCCTTCTTTCCAGTTTTCCTTATTCGAAAAAAAAAAAGAACTAAAGACTCCTGGCCACATGTTGTCCTTTCACGTGCACTCAAAGAGCTGCACGCGAGCATTTTCCAGAACCTTCAGCATGCGGCCTCCACGGTCTGGGATCGAACCCACGACTTCTTGCTGTGCGGCAGAACGACATTGGCCACACAGCCACCATGGCGAGTGGGGAACACGTTCCAAACCTTTTTTCGTATCCTGTTTTTTTCGAGCAGTGCGAGTGAAATCACTCGTCATTGCGAATCAAAATACAAAAGCCACCAAGTCGTGGTATTCATGTTCTGTGCTTTTGTAGCGCATGCCAGTAAATAGAGGAAGCGCCTATTGTCTATGATTGTATATTACTGTTGCGGTCGTCCGGTTCGCACGAAAATCTTCTTGTTTACTACGGGAATTGCGAGTATCTGAACTTCAAAGTGCACTTTAATTTTCTTCTGCAGAGGTGTAAATACACGACTGCACTATCGAACTTTCTTTTTCGCGCGTTTTGTTGCTGCGAGCTGTTGAGTCACATGTGTCCTTTATTTAGTTTTATTATTTTTAGTTTTCATTCATTTCTTTCAGAGCAGTTATAAGCTTGAACCAGGATTAGCTGCGCCCACCCATTGAGTTTTCGTGAATGACATAGGTCAATATTCGGCGACACCTTTTCCGAATGTCATTTTTGTTCTAAGGCTGAGCGAATGGAAGTACACATCGCAGCAACTTAGGCGTTTCTAATTTGCCCTGCGATGTACGGCCTCCTTTATTATTATTTATATCATCATCATCATCATCATCATCATCATCATCATCATCATCATCAGCCTATTTTTATGTCCACTGCAGGAAGAAAGCCTCTCCCTACGATCTCCAGTTACCCCTGTCTTGCGCTAGCTGATTGCAATTTCTACTTACAAATTGCCTAATTTCATCACCCCATCTGGTTTTCTGCCGTCCTCGACTGCGCTTCCCTTCTCTTGGTATCCATTCTGTAACCCTAATGGTCCACCGGTTATCCATCCTACGCATTACATGGCCTGCCCAGCTCCATTTCTTCCTGTTAATGTCAATTATAATATGGGCTGTCCCCGTTTGCTCTCTGATCCACACCGCTCTCTTCCTGTCTCTTAACGTTAGGTCTAACATGTTTCGTTCCATCGCTCTTTGTGCGGTCCTTAACTTCTTCTCGAACTTTATTGTTAACCTCCAAGCTTCTGCCCCATATGTTAGCACCGGTAGAATGCAATGATTGTACACTTTTCTTTTCAACGACAGTGGTAAGCTCCCACTCAGGATTTGGCAATTCCTGCCGTATGCACTCCAACCCAATTTTATTCTTCTGTAAATTTCTTTCCCATGATCAGGGTCCCCTGTGAGTAATTGACCTAGATAAACGTACTGCTTTACATACTCAGAGCCTGACTGGCGATTCTGAATTCTTGTTCCCTTGCCAGGCTACTGAACATTGTCTTTGTCTTCTGCATGTTAATCTTCTACGCCACTGTTATACTTTCTCGGTCAAGGTCCTCAATAATTTGTTCTAATTCGTCCCCATTGTTGCTGAACAGGACAATGTCATCTACAAACCGACGATTGCTGAAATATTCGCCGTTGATCCTCACTCTTTGCCTGACCCCTTTCTTGCTAGGTAACTTTCTACTTTTCTTGTGGAGAAACAAGGTCGCTGTTGAATCATTGTAGATATTTGCCAAGATATTCACGTATGCCTCCTGTACTCCTTGATTACGTAATGCCTCTATGACTGCTCGTATCTCTACTGAATCGAATGCCTTTTCATAATCTATGAAAGCCATATAGAGAGGTTGATTGTACTCCGCAGATTTCTCGATTACCTGATTGATGACATGGATGTGATCCATCGTAGAATATCCCTTCCTGAAGCCAGCCTGTTCTCTTGGTTGGCTGAAGTGTTACCCTGTTTCTATTGGAAATTATTTTGGTGAATATTTTATACAATACTGAAACCAAGCTAATGGGCATATAATTCTTCAATTATTTAACGTCTCCCTTCTTGTGGATTAGTATAAAGTTGGCATTTTTCTAGTTCTCTGGTACACTTGAAGTCATGAGGCATTGCTTAAAAAGGGCCGCAAGCTTTTCAAGCACGATGTCTCCTCCATCTTTGATTAAATCGGCTGTTATTCCATCTTCTCCGGCCGCTATTCCTCAGGTCATGTCTTGCAAGGCCCTTCTAACTTCATTGCTAGTTCTTAGAAGGAGCTTCTGTATCCTGTTCATCACTACTTCGAATGAAAGTAGCTTGGCTGCTCTGGGTACTGTAAAGGTCGGTATAGAATTGTTCCGCTGCTTTTACTATATCATCGAAACTGTTGATGATATTACCCTGCTTATCTTTCATTGCATTCACCTTACCTTGGCCTATGCCGATTTTTCTTATTGGTTTCATGCTGCGTCCATATTGTCACGAGCAATGGCGAAGACAAAGACATTGTAGTGGGGCTGGTTCAGAGGCTCTCCTGTCGGACTGAAAACCTGCTGGAACCTGTGCGCTCCGTGCAGTCTTGACTAGACAAGTGCTAGCCGTTTACTCTTAAGTACATACTCCCCGTAACAATATTTTACTGCTTCCTCAATCTCTCCCACGTTATAATTTCGAATATCCCTTATTTTCTTCTTGTTGATCAGTTTTGACAGTTTAGTGAGTTCTATCTGGTCTCTTGAGTGCTTTGTCGTTTCTTTATTAGGTCCTTAGTTGCTTGGGAGAGCTTACCTATTGGTTGCCTTGGTGCCTGACCTCCCACTTCAATTGCTGCTTCTGAGATCAGCCTATAGTTACCGTTTCAGTCGTTGCCTCTATGTTATCTTCACCTTTCTGTTCCAAAGCTACATAGTTGTTTGCGAGCACCAGCCTGAACTGGTCTGCTTTTGCCCTTACTGCGTCTAGGTTGGCATGTTTCTTCTTGACTAATTTTACTCTTTCTCTTTTCAAATTAAGAGAAATCATAGACCTCACTAACCTATGGTCACTGCACTTTACCCTACCTAACACTTCTGCATCCCGCACTATGCTGGGATCGGCAGAGAGTATGATATCTGTTTCATTCCTTGGTTCTCCTTGATAGATTTTCCAGGTCCACTTCCTGTTGCGGCACTTCCTGAAGAAGGTATTCATTATGCGGAGTCTATTCCTTTCCGCGAATTCTACCAACATGTCTCCTCTAGTGTTCCTAGAATCTGTGCCGTAGTTTCCAATTGCTTGTTCCCCAGCCGGCTCCCCCCCCCCCCCCTTTTTTTTTTTTGCATGGAAGTCTCCCATGACTACAGTATGCTGAGTTTCCACCTTTCTCATCGCTAATGCAACATCTTCAAAAAACTGTTCGATTTCTTCATCATCGTGACTGGAGGTTGGAGCATAGGCTTGTACTACCTTCATTCTATACCTCCTATTAAGCTCGATTACGACGACTGCTAGCATCTCATTAATGCTGAAATATTCGTCAATGTTGCTATGAACTAGAAATACTACCCCAGATTCTCTCTTATCTGGAAGGCCTCTGTAGCAGAGGACGTGGCTGTTGGTCAGCACTGTATAAGCCTCACCAGTTCTTCTTACCTCACTAAGGCCAATAATATCCCAGGAAATATGCCTGATAATTCCTCAAACAGCCCTGCTAAGCTAGCCTCAATCGATAGGGTGCGTGTGTTGAACGTTGCCAGGTTCAGTTTCCAGTGGCGGCCTCTCAGGACCCAGACATTCTTAGCACCCTCTGCCGCGTCGCAGGTCTGACCGCCGCCTTGGTCAGGTGCTCCGCAGCCACTGGGGACTGAGGGCCATGGGTTAATTGTCGGAGTCGTGAGGAAGGTAGTGGCCGAATACTGCACCAGGGAGGCCAATTCCTGTTCTGGTGAGGGAGTGACTTTGTTGAAGCTGAGTGGGCCTTCCTAATTTGGTTGCACCTCTTACTAGTATAGCCCCACTAGCTCTCGGCAATTTTTTTTCGCCGGTGTCAGGCCCCACTCCATGCCTGAAGATGTGGAGGACAGGAGGGGGATTCGAACTTACGACCTTAAAATTAGAAGCCAGGTGTTCTACCTCTGCTCCACGCCACCACCTTCCTGTATTTCCTTGTTCAACCCAAAAGATTGCCCCTACGAGGTAGCTTCCCCTAAATGCCCAATAAATTGGCAGTACTCTTGGCTTGTTAAGTTAGGCGATGTCTGCTATTCTCAGTTGACGAGACTTGCGTAACTCAGGGACTCTAATTAGTTGCGTGCAGCATTTCGTTGTACCACATCCGCTATTACTCTAGTTGCGATTTATATATTAATCATTAAATAAAAAGCAGTAGTGAGCGCTCGGCGACGAGAACTTCGAAAAAAATTTTAGAAAATATTTAGAAAAATGTTTAGGAAAAAATGAGCTAGATTTGGTGGGGCTAATTATTCTTCTAAGCTGAAACCGATATGGAGTACACAGTTGAATTACTTTTATTTTCATACTTCCATACACTTGCGCATATTGGGCAATGATCCTACGCTTACCTTCAACCACAAAGCAATGTAGGTGTCAATCGACGGACACTGCTGCGAGAATAAATTCTACTAAGGAGCGCGTGAATGCGCCCATAAAAGTAATCCAGCTGAAATGTAAGCATAAATGTACAATGAAATAATAGCTATCCTCATAGAGCGCTTTTTTTTTTGTACACTCACTATAGAGCACGTTCCTTTTGATGAACACAAGAAGAGTAAACGTACTTCTTAGGGAGCACGCTGCTACACCTAAACTGATGACATGCAACGCGTTTCTATAAGGATTGCTACAAGTAGTCTGCATGATTCCCCATGTGTACAAGCCATGCAGCTTTGCGCCGGTCGTCACTGTCTTGCATGTGTAATCATGCGAACGGCAATAAAACTTCGCAGTTCGATATCCCAAAGCACGGATACGCTAGAAGAATTCTGCCAAGTGAAACTCTGTAGAAACACGACTGCCTCCAACTTTTCAATACAAACGTGCCTGCTTACTGCAGTCAGTCAAAAGTGCATTATTCATTATTTTTGTTAATTACACTGCTAACAGCGATAATTATGATCTCGATTTGTGTCTCCCTCGCCACATAACCCTACTGTAGAGTTGGTCTTCAAGTACGTCTCAAGGCCTAATTATATAAAACCTGTCAACTTTACTTTGATCACCCTGTACGTATATACATTGAAAGAAGTCCAGTCACACGTAGAAAAAAAAAAAAACACATTTAATTTCGACGTTACGGCCGGGGTCCGGCTTTGACTGTAGTGCCTGTTCTTCGTGGCGTACTCGATGTGCCCGACGTTGACGGTGGTGCCGTGAGCCTGCTTCCCGGGTGCGTTGTCGATCTCCTCGTACTTCTTTGCGGCCGCCAGAAGGCCGGACCCCGGTCGTAACGTGGAAATTGAATGTTTGTTTTTGCTTTTCTACGTGCGCCTGCACTTTCAATTTATCAAACACGGATCCGAAGAAACACTTCCTTCATACACACTGCTCATCAACAGCGATACGAAAAGAAAATTGCGCTTAGGGCGCTCGCAGTGCTGCACGCAATTATCGCGACAAGAGCACCGGAGTCGAGCTAAATCCCGCACCGGCAGCCATTTTATGCGCGAGCACTTCCGCCTGTCACGGCGGGGCGGCGGTTGCGGTTGTCCAACGAAGCCGTCGCATGGCGGCATCGCGTGGTAATTGCCTAATAGTAGGAGCAACAACGATGTCGCCCGGGCGTCTGGGGAGAAACGAAGGGGAAAGAAAAAAGAACGGAGTCCGTGCAGTGCGAAGCGTGCCCGAGGCGAATGGCGCGATGTGGAGCGCGACAGTGGCGAAAGCGGCGAGCCGGTGTTTCCCGCCTTTTTTACTTCGTCGAAGCAGTTCCGGTTCGTCGAAAGTTTGGCGGAGCTGTGCGGCTAACCGGCTGCTTACGGCGGCCCAAAGGAGGCTCGCGTATACATATCTTGACTTCGTCTAAGTGCATCGTCCTTACATATAGCCTCGGTAATTATGTGATGTGCACGGAAGCTGAGAGTTCCAGAAGATTGCCTGCCGTGTAGTGTGACTGTGCGACTCTGCAGTGATGCGTGAATGTTACCGTGTTTTACCATGTTTACCTCTATAAGTGCGACGTCACTGCTGTACAGGTGAAGTCTGTACCGCAGCTGTCATCTTGTGGCTATTGCGACGTTGTGTCACCAATTCGGGTCGGGAGTCCTCTATCTTGCTTCGCTTCCCACGTCCTTTGTCGCGCTGTATTTGTGAAAGAAACGAATATTCATTCAGGTGTAGTATATGGCGGCCTTAATACTTTTGCCAGAATGTGTGACATCTGTTGCAGAAGGTATACGCAGAAAGCTGCGCTTTTCCTTAACCATCGCATGCATAGTATATGATGCATGCGACTGCTTCGCAGCTATCTGACTCACTGGTCCATATCGCGCCTTTGACCAAATTCGATTATTGGAAAAACTTAGCACTCGAAAGAGACAAATTAAATTCTAGGCTACTGTAAGTACCTTCGTCAGTTTGTTCCGAAATTGCAACGTACCCTTGTGTGTATTTGCAGCTCGCCTTTCAATCTCTATGGTTGCACGCCTAGGTGCGCATTTTCCCATTCAACGCTTTTGATCATGCTTTCGCAGTGGCTCATTGAAGCTATAGGGGCATTGATGCAATTCAATTCGATTGATTAGTTTTTCGCGTAAGTTTCGTTATGATTCATTTGAAAATTTCGCTACAGTTTGATTGACTCATCGCATTCGCTTCCTGCGCGCTGCATGTTTAATCAAGATTTCATTGGCGAAGCGATACGCTTTTAAAATTTGAATGCCAAGTCAGGTGGTTTTGTAACCTTTCATTTTTTTTATTGTTAGTTCCATCCTGAGATCACCTATGCTGCGATAATGAAACCGCGCATATATAACTGACTTTAGCCAACACAGGACTTCATTCTTCGGTGCTGTCTTTCCTCGTGCACAAATTCTGTATCACACGTAAGGAAGCGGGCAAAATAGTCGTGAAACTCAACAAGGAATAGCGTTCAAAAGCAGACGTGGGATTTAATTAGCTGCTATGAAACCAGCAAGAATACTTTAAATATAACATGGGTGGGATATCGCAGAACTGAGATAAGGAATCGGATAACTTACAACTAGATGGGCAAAGATCCAAGAGCGTGATATCTAGGATGAGTGTTTATCAATGGATACAAATAAATATTCACAGGATTAGTCCAGTTACAAAGGAGAGTTCACTTAACGTCTGTCCATGCCGCTATCCGAATGATATGCAGTCATCACCCATTGTTGCAGAGCCCTCCACATACTGAATGGATTGTAGATTCAAACATACAGATCAGTCCTTCCGCAGTACTGAGGCTAAGTGCGTCGTTTCATGCATAACTGTACGGGAGCACTTATTACCCTCGCTGATCTAACTGTGTCGACTAAAAACAAGTATTTTAAGAATGTGTTCGGCCTTTTACTGTAGACGGCTTGCTGACCGCGGTCCAATAAGGACTGCTTGCTCGTACTCATTCGAGGCATTTCACTCGAGCGCCGATGCGCCGACGTATATTCTCTACGCGCCTGTCCTCTCGTTCAGTGTTACGAAACGCGCTGGACCACGCAATCGGACCAGCGTGTTATCGATTCAAGAATCGCGAAAGAGAGAGTAAAAGAGAGCCGGTTTTAACGCGAACACCGCGAGGCGTGCAAATGGTTGGCGCTACAGGCAGCGACGGACGAGAAGAGAAAATGTTCTCGCTGTGCGCGAGGTCGCGACACTCTATACTTGACTGTCGCAGAAGTGTCGCGCCGAGTGCTGTCGTGATCAGTTGCTTTCACCCTATAAATATACGACAGTGGTAAAGACCCCGAGGTCACGAAAAGAGTCTTTTCCTGGCAACGATTCTGAGTTATAGGACGACATTCCTGACCTTAGGCAAACCTAAAGGCTGGTGTTCTTTCAGCTCCATTTGCGCGGATTTTTATATTTATTTTTATTTATTTGTGTATATTTGTTATATAATTTATTATACAGTTATTTATTTTTATATCTATATTTTATCCGCGCTCCATTTGCGCGAATATATATATATATATATATATATATATATATATATATATATATATATATATATATATTGCGAGACAACGTTTAGGCGGTTACTCTCTTCTTTATTCTCTCAAGCGAGAGCCCCACCACCGGACCAAGAATGGTGATGATGAGTATGTACAGATGAGAATGTGAAGTGTATGAATAATGCTCACAATATATATGCTCAAATATATATATCAAAATTTATTTTACCAGACATGAAGGAAATGTGCGCACATTTCTCTGCTAATTCTATCGACAGCCGACTGAAAATATCATGGGGTCAAAACTAAAGCGGATCGAGCTTCCATTATGGCGCCTATCGTCGTCCCTGTGCGTCTCTGAGACGTTCTATACCTCATTCATCGATCCATATCAGTCAACTGTATCATGTTCATGCGAGGTTGTTGGGTAGCAAGAGTTGGATGTAGCAGGAAAAAAGTTTGGGCAAGGTAACCTTGGATATTACAAAATTTAATTATTTCCGAGTGCTTCTGGCGACTGGAAGAGATAAATGAGCTATGAAACAGGCTGCCACAAGGTTACGGAATTGAACGCGGTTGCTCTCTCCCGATAAGTTTACGAGACAGGTCGGGACAGGTTCGCTCGACTGCAATCGTGGTTAACTCATTAATTGACCAATTACAGCATTGAACGACCAGTCGCCCTAGTCCAAATCTGCCCACTCGAAAACGGGTAGTGGGAAGTCGGTGCCGAAGGTACAACGCAACCAGCGAGCAGACTGAGTCCTTGCGCATTCGAAACTCAGTCCGGCCATAGATATTTTAGTACATCTTTGTAGGACTTCATTATTTATTTATTTATTTATTTATTTATTTATTTATTTATTTATTTATTTATTTATTTATTTATTTATTTATTTATTATTTATTTATTTATTTATTTATTTATTTATTTATTTATTTATTACTGCTTTATAGGTATCTTTAACTGCTCGTGTCCGGGTCGTAATAACTTTCGGGGATTTCATTACGTAATAGACGTTTTCGTCAGTATTTTGCTTACAACATGACGAGGCATGTGACCCGTATACAGTGGCGAAGGCGTTTTGACGTGTTTGTTTATCGCTCAGGGTTGGCTTTGTGTGCGTGTGCGCGCACACAGACACGCTTATATATACACACACTTTGGCAGCCATGTCTAGATGTGGACATTGTCAAGCGTGGAATAATTAGCGTAGCTAGAAAACGAGCGCACGCGTGTTACGCGTTATAGTTGCGCATGCGCTGCAGGCTGTGCTTGACGTAACTTGACACCGGGACGGGTTCCAGCTCTTCCTGGTTGTCTCTTTACTCGGTTCTGGCAATAAAGTGTGAAATCTTCCCAGAAGCGTTTCTATTAAACACAAGCGCGCGAATACTCGGCCGAGACGCCGGGGATCAGTTTTCCGAACCTCGCGGCTGCTCCGAAACGCCGGATTACAGGAAAGGATGTAGCCCTTTGTTCACTTTGTCGTCGGCTGTTCCTAGAACTTTGGCTTTTCGTCTTTCGGGCAGCTTTGTCTGATATCCGCTCGGACCATTAGCGAAGGCAGACCTATTGAATTTCGAGTTCTGGGTGAGGCACCGCCACCATTTTACCGCTCGCGCGTAGGGATGCGAAATTCACGTTGCATAATTTTCGTTTTATTGCTCGGAAGGCAGCCGAGTCGTACCGTTGAAAAGGGACCTGCCGAAGGAGCGCACAATAGGGTCCCCAGTGCTCGCCGAAACAGGAGCCGTGCGCGCTTAACCCTTTGGCCACCTTCGTTAAGTCGTACGGCCACCCTTTGTACGTGAGGCCACCCTTTCCTATTCAATTAATTTATGCCCCCACAGTTGTTCCGTTATTTACAAACTTACTGTAAGTGTATTGTTCGAAGGTAGCGCATATTGAGTCAAGTGGGGGACAGCGGCTGTTTCGTAATCTCGTGTAGTTGTGCAGTCCTCAATCATCCCAGGAGAGCTTTGCAGAACGCCCCTGAGTTGCGCTAAGACTTTCATCGAGACCGATTAATTGGTGAGCGGTTCTGCCACACTTGGCACAACGCAGGAAAGAGAGACCAATCAAAGGCAAGGACTGAGCCCGGTTGGCTACCCTGCACTGGGTGTAAGTGTGGAACGGAGGAAAAGGCGACACAATAAATACCTGGAAGTAGTCACGATATATCTGCCTGCGGGTTTTATGAGCAATGATGACTACGATGATGAAGCAGTACTGACCTCAAGGTCTCGTGTCTTAGGTGGTAAATACCTTTTTGCCTGGAAATCGCTTGCTCTACACAGGGGAGCTAGCTGCCGCGACGCTTTCGTGAGGCCTCTTGTTCAGGAAGAGGCGAAAGCAATTTCCTGCCGGATCCAGCGAGGAAGCAATGCGTACGCATAGCTCGACGCGTGTGGCCCTTTTCCGAAGGTCCTTGAGGCGCGTGTTTTCTTTTAGCCCGTGCTCTGAAATGTAACGTCCCGACCTTTTCTTGTCTCAAACACCGGGGGAAAAAAGAAAGGCCGCAGAATAACTCCGGAACGCGCCACAAATTTTGCACGAGACAAAATAATAAATGAAACAAAATAAATAAGAATGAAAGCAAGATTGCTGATGCACGTGAAGTGCGTGTTTGAATGCTTTTCGTTGTTTAAGGCCGGTCGATCGGTTGCTAATTCAAAGCATTCACCGATCTTGCACGTTGATGAAAAGTGAAGTGTTAACGCGCTTGCGAAACAGCAGAGACATCAGTGTGGCTGTGTTACGTTCTGCAGTCTCGCCACAGCGCCCTGCTTTGAGCACTGAGCTAGAACTCTTTAGAGTCGTACATTTAACCGGCACATTGACAGCATTGTACGCAGACACCATAAATATCCTTACAAAACACGAATCCGTAAACAGTAGGACCCATGTTTGTACATTCAGTTTCTCTCACGTGCGTGGTTTTCGCTCAAGTGGTCTGAATTTCTTAGCGGGAGCGCAGAATTATTGCGGTGCACTAACACCAGGCATTCAGCCTTCTCCGCTGTTTCCCAAATATGAAATTAAGAGGGAGAAAAATACTTTGTCCAAAACACCCGAGAAAATGTTCTCGTGTTTGATATGTTTAATCAGTTCCCAGTGCGGTAAGTCCCTGCCCACTATTGTATATGCCAAATTAAGGGGGGGAAAAAGTGTACTTTGGAATAGCAAACTTGCGCCCCCTCCTTCGCCTCCAATTCCGTTTAACGCGAGAACTGCGTGTAGGAAACAACGGAGAGACGACGTTCGCAGCAGAGCGGATGTTTCGCAGCAATGGACGCAGGTGGCCTCACGGGGTCCCATGTCGTTTGGCGTTACTTTCTGTTCTTTTCTGCGCGCCAGCTTAGTTACAGCTGGCGGCGGATATTTTTGCCCACAATTTACTGCCCGTTTTGGAGACTCGTCTCGCCTGTCCGTTTCGGGTCACGTGATTCGGGAATATCTCTTACGGTGTGTTGTTATGGCCGACATTCGGCTCGTCCTGCTGCTGCGTAGCTCTGGTTGAGCTGAGGGAATGCGCACTGGCGGAGAGATCGCTGAGTTCGGGCGAAGCTGCCAGTATATGACGCGTCACACACACAAAATGGGAGATAAATAGAGAGGGAAAAATTAAGCGCCTATTGCAGGATGCGCCGCCTGGAATGTTTTCAAGTACATCGTGGTGGACAGAAAAAGAAAAAAAAAAGTAAGGGGGGGGGGGGGGAGGATGTGTTAGGGCTGTGCCTCTCCTTTCTGCGCTTTTTAATGGCGGGTCGGATGCGCATTTACACGCGGAAGAGCCAAAAGCTCCCCCCCCCCCCCAAAAAAAAAAAAAAAAAAAAGGAAGAAGTTGTATTTTGAGAGCAGAGGCAACGTACTCAAAGATAGATTGAAAGCTGGGCTAGTTGGTACACTTTCACCTCGAACAATGCGAACAAACGAGACACAGAGCAGAGAAGAAAACAAGGCCAGCGCTGAACTCGCAATTAACCGATGCTTTGTTCCGAGACAACACTTGCGTAGCTCCGGGCAACACAAACCGCTTTTCCGCAGACAGCGCAACGCGCTTATGAATACACAAGTTGGCGTCTATAGAAGTGCACTGTGTTAGAGGTACCTACCCTAAACATGTGATCAACTGGTGGACTGTGGTGTGCCCCCGTTTTGCCTTGATGCTGTTCCTTCTGCCGCTAGCCATGCACATCCAGGAGGGAGTGGTGACCATTCCTCCCTATCATTGTTGTTGTTACTGTTACTTTAAGGTGGAAGTTTAAGGCGGCTGCGCGTGGCCGCGC
Organism: Dermacentor silvarum; assembly: GCF_013339745.2. Lineage (NCBI taxonomy): Eukaryota > Metazoa > Arthropoda > Arachnida > Ixodida > Ixodidae > Dermacentor > Dermacentor silvarum. The sequence continues at coordinate 114,712,705 of NC_051164.1, read as the reverse complement.
CATGCGCAGCAGCCGCAATGCGCCTGGAGTGTCCATATAATTGCTATCGGAATGAAATAAAGACAGCCTAATGATACCTTTTAGAATACCTGGAAACAGCACAAAAAGGCGGGACAAGATTAGACAACACAAACGCAGTCTGGTCGTGCTGCACTCGTTTTCTCTTGTATTGTCCCGTCTTATCGCGTTGTTGTCAGGTATTCTAGAAGATATTCATTCATTCATTCATTCATTATTCCCTGTGGGCCAATGACAGTACAGAGTTTAGTGGGGAATGAGTTGAACATAAATTATTGCTAACAGCATCAGCAAACAACCGAATTATTCTAGTATAATTATACAATTTTTGCGGATCACAAACCAGAGTACATAAATATTATTTCTAATTATTCAAACTACTTAATTCAACGTACATAGATTGCGTAAACCAAGATGCATAAGGGACATAAACAATCACGAGTGCACAATTCATGGTGAGAAAAGCATTCAAACAATAGTTGCGAACAACGGGAAAACAAGAATACTCAAACCGAAATTTCGCGTAACGTTTGTTTAAAACGGTGAGTATCACTCGCCTCTCACGAATGAGTCTAAGAAGGAGTAGGATCTACAAGATGGAATACCAACTTTGTGTTGGTGATCAAGCCGAGATGATATGTAATGTGGTGCTCTTAGTAAGGGCTCGTTTCTCAACACAGTGTGATAATATATCGTATGAAAAAAACTGTCAGCCCTTCCAGTGGGGTGGAGATGGAAGACCAGGGAAGCTGTACTATGGAGGGAATTATGTATTTCCAATTATGACTATTAAGATGTGATGGTGTAATTGGTTATTTGAACTATTAAAGAATGAGAAATATATATAATCCGGTGGTTTTCATTTATTTAGTGACCACAGGGACCATGGCCTTATGGTCGCTATGGTACACCGCCATAGGGTGTACGGCAAAGGTTGGCACGTTCTTCATAAACACGTCACAAACGCCGCGCGCGTTCGGTGCGAACGCGGGCAAAACGCCGACGGCGTCGACAACAGTTCTGCGTGTTGCCGGTGCTGCTGCATGTCCAAGTTTATACAGCTGATAAAGCTACTATCATTACTCCGTATAGCTCTCTACAAATTTGCTATCGCAATTGATGCTTCGCCTTTCAGGTGAAACTGCGACAACTTTTTTTTTTTTTTTTTTTTTTTTTTGTATTGCCGGACGCGACCATCAAGGAGCGAGCCCTTAACAGCGTCGCTGTAAACGAGAGAGCCGCAAATGCTTACGCCGCGATGCTAACTGTAGGTTAGACTTCATTGTGGTGATGATGGCTCTCCTGTTGGAGAATATGAATCTTGTGGGGTTGTTCTGCACCATTTCTACTGAATAAATTGAGTTATTCTGACTAGGATCCCAAACTGAGGCGGCGTATTCAAGTTTAAGCCGAATAAGTGTTTTATGGAGCATTGGTTTGAGAGATTGCGGGGCACGTGAGAAGTTGCGTCGGAGATAACCTAATGATCTGTTAGGGTTGCTTATTACGTGTCGAATGTGTGTCTTCCACGTAAGGTCAGATCAGACGTGAACGACGAGGTATTTATAAGATGAAACACAATGGAGTGGGATGTTATAGATGTAATAGGCAGCTGGGTGTTATTATGTCTGGATGCTCGCCTTGACTTGCATTTGCTCATGTTTAATTCCATGCGCCATGTATTGCACCATGCACTGATAGCATCACGGTCAGATTCAAGAGCGGCTGTATCATGGTTACTAGTTACTTCTCGAAATATTACGCAGTAGTCAGCAAAGAGATGAATATGAGATGTAACACAAGAAGGCAAGTGATTAATGTAGATTAGAAATAGTAGCGGTCCAAGGACAGCAACAAGCTCAGCTATAAATGCTTTTGCAATTAAATATGCCAACGGGAAGATCATATCGCAGCCAAATCGTTTACGGCTCTTTTACCGTGCTGATTTATAGGAGTTCGTGACGCTGCTTCATTATACGCGGCGTCTCTAGAAATGACCAACGCAGTTTCAGTCTAAAGCTTATTTATTTATTTATTTATTTATTTATTTATTTATTTATTTATTTATTTATTTATTTATTTATTTAGTTCAATATATGGCAGGCACAATTGTTGCCCAAGCAGAAGAGGGTTCACAGAAATTTAGAAACATTGTGTTCTTTGAAGTGGAGCAATCGATGGGCATTGAACAATATTCCCAGGTTAGCGACTCGACTCTTCATAAATGGTAGCTCTTGAAAACAAAAAGTTATCAACAAACGTTTGTACGGGCAAAATAAATGCGTTCTTCCTTAAATTGATCAGTGCATAATGACATGTTTGAAACATGAGATATGCAGGTACGTACGTAGCACTTGGCAAATATGTTTTGTTGGGGTACATCATGTAGAATAATTTGAGTCTGGCGACCTTATAGACAGATCCTAAGCCAACCCAGTTCGAGCTTCCGTTCCCGTAGAGACGAATGATGATGTTTAGTAATGTGAGGTGATAAACGGGCCGCCAACCAGGCGCTGGATTCGCTCTAGTGATATAATTCCCCCTTAATGCGTCACATACTATGGGGGCGCAAGGGTTAAGCTCGCCACCTGACGTCTGCGCCATGCTCTTAAGCATTCCGATCGTCTGCCTCTGCGTCGTGCCGGCAGGTCAGGAAAGCTTCGCTCTGCGTTCGCGACGTTCGCGGTCTCCGCTGTTGCTGCCGGTCCAGCGTCGGGACCCCCGCCGAACGCCGTCGTGAGAGGCGAGGAGGTTGACCTTGGAGTCTCCGGGAGGGAGGACCGTCTCGCGTTGCCCGTCGCCGGAGCTCGCGTTCCCTTTGTCTGTGCGCTGACGACGTTCTCTGTTTATCTTCGCCTTTGTTCCGCGCACCGCTGCGTGCGCGAAGATACACCGCGGGCTGCTGGACAAACACGGAGCTCCGTCTGCTGCTGCTGCGGCAGGACTGACTCGTGCGCGTTTGTTCACACGTCTCTCGTTCGACGTGCAGTGAGGGAACTGCTGAAGCGGGCTCCGAGGAAAAGCCCTAGCTTAAGTTCGTTTAACCATTTACGTTTATTGTACACTTGGGGTCAATGGGAAACGTCGCCGTTGGGCCTCGAAATTATCGAACCGAAAGTGTTGAGTACCACCATGTTGTTCGCGTGCAGAATTTTGAGCTGGCCTATGAGATTATACATATATAATCGGGCCAAGATTGAAAAATACAGGTGTGACCCGTGTAGAGGGACGGTGAGACGATGACTTATAGTTGGAAAGGTGGCGCACCAACACCACGTAGGAGAGACAAACATGAGCGCTGATCTGTGCACCCAACTATAGCCCACCTCAGAAGGAGGAAATAACTTTATTCCAAAATAAAAATAATAAAACACATGCAGGGCACATCACGGCTTTCGTTTCCGTGTTTAAGCGTGCGCCGAGGGAAGGTGGGGGTGGAGGAGGGAGGAAGTCATCAGTCCTGGACTCCTGCGGCTTTTGCTGCCTCCCGGGCTCGCCGTATCAGCTGCCGCTGGTCATCAAGACGACTTTTCGCCTTGAAATGCTACTGCTGCCCTTTGCTCCGGTTTCTCGTGGCGGACTCTTCCGCCGGACCTTCTGTCTTCCAGTCACGTCCATGATGCGATTCTACTTTGCCGTGACGGGCTTTTATCCGCGTCCTTAAACGCGACAACAGAGATTCTGTGTTCAAAATATTGCATGTGTCAACGCAACTGTCGCTTGGCGTCAAGCTGTCGCTCCCTGCCGGCGAGGACGTGCTTCGTCACTGCTCGAAGCCGCACATTGAGTCTCACTCTTTGATTACAAGTGGAGACGGCTCTATAATGTCTTTTGGAACCGCCCATTTTAGAGTCTTAACCAGCTTGGGTTAACTAGCTGTAGATGACGATGAACATATTTAATTTTATGGCGCTAGCAACTAGCGACATTATGTTTCTCAAGGAGCACGCCGGAAGTCGGCCTCAGGCAACCAGAAGTTAAGGTGTCTCCGAAACCGTGAGAATAATAAAACCCACATAAAAGGAGGTAATGGTTCAAGAGTTGTATATGATAGATATGATATAGGACCACAAGTTTAGTTAAGGAAATGGCCAATTAACCGTCAGGCCTTTCTCACCATTATGATGATTAACTATATCACTAACAATCATATCGTCCGTCTGTCGCCTGTACACAAAAATATCATCATCAGTAATGGCTCGACCGTCGTCGTCGTCTTCCACAGCTGGCTTCATTGTCGCTCATCATTCCAGCGTAGAATTTCACTTCTGTTCTGTCGTCTTAATGGAGAGGCTGCGTTTACGGGGGTATGAGCCATTGCTTAAGGGGGTATGAGCCATTCATTGTTCGTGTCCTAACGCGCGCTCCGCCGGCGCGTTAGCACACGTCGTCAGTTGCTCCTCCGGGTGTGGTAGGAGAAGGACGTGCGTTAACCTAAGGTCCAGGGGCTAACGCCGTTAAAGACACTTAAAGGGAACATTAAGGTCGCCTAAAGTGTTTTTTTTTTTATTATTCGCCTGGGTTGCCACACGGAATAACTTCAGGGTGAAACTAAATTTAAGCATGTACCTATAGGCCCGTTTCATGAAGATGCTGCTTAAGCGAATTATAGGGATGTGTTGTCCATGATCCATCGCTCATAGTCTTCAGGTTGGCAACTTCTTAACTTCACACCTCTAAGTAGACTTTTGCGGGCTGTCCCAGGTCACGTGTAAAGTATAGAGGGCCATGGGCATCCGTTGAAGGGCCATGGGCATCCGCAGGAGCGGAGCACTTCGGGCACTAGACATCGTCTTCATATGATTGACCCCTAACACTTGTGATGGATCGAATGAGGGCGGCCCCGGTCCGATGTCTCTGGAAAGAGACTTCCTCCAGCCAAGAAAGATCATGGGGAAATGAGCAGACACACGAGGGCGCGTGAATAGATTTTCGGGCAATGATACAAGCGCGGGGGTCAGAGGGAACGCGCGAACATGTTGACTGTATTGATATATTGGAAGAAGCCGAGACCGATGGCACGATAGCTTATGGAAGCATATTGTATCAAGGAGAGCGGTGACCTCTATGCATGAATGTTCTTCTGTTCACTGTGCAAAAATCTTCGTGTCAGTTTCTTGATATGGCTGTGTGATAATGAGTTGGCTTGCGTGTGTTCACTTATATTTATTTATTTATTTTGCTCTTTTTGCATCTGCTCGTCCAAGCAGTCAATATATGCGCACGTTTCTCACGAAATAAAATTAGTTACGAGTTGGCGTTTTTTCTGTCCGTCTCTTCTTCCGCTTACCGTTTGCGCCTCAGGCTTTGACAGCCATATACAGCAACTAGCCCACTTTGCTAAACTGCACCCCTTTATTTTATATCTCACCTTTCCTTCCGTCTTTATGAGCCCCTTTCACCCACCCTCATGCAGGTTAGCCAGCTGGATACTTCTCGCTTTCCTCCTATCTCTCTTTAAACGTCATCATCATCATCATCACTGTCGATCGTGACTGAGCTATACCTCGTACACAAAAGCTGCCCCGAGCGAGAAAAGCTCGTCGATGCTGCCGCTGGTGAAGCGTCGTGCCAATTTCGCCAGCAGCTCGCATGAAACGAGTTCTTGTGTAAGTGGCATTGGTTTTGCCCGCTGTGCACGGGAACGCTGTTCGGTGGGTGATTGCACCGCTGCCTTAGCTTCCGCCGTCCAAAATAGCCTGCGTGCGTTTTACGAGAGACGTCACGCAAGACGGCCGCCGGAGGTTTTTCTTTTTCTGAATTTTCGTCGCCTGCATCGGTGATGCTCGTATTACAGAGATATCCCGTGTCTCGATCGTGTATGCGGGCGTCTTTTCTCAGCGTGACGACAGGGCCAAGTTCTCCTCGCGACTGCTGAAGAATACGCTCCGACGCAATGACACGTATTTTCTTTTTTTCTTTGTTTTTTTTTTCCCCTTTTTCAACTACGCAATGAAGACAGGACATATCGGACGTGATGAGTCGAGTACTTGCCGACGTGATATGTGTTCGCCAGACTTTTTCGTGTCCCTTTTCGTTGTCATCATCATCAGCCTATATCATCACCAGCCACTGTAGGACAAAGACCTCTCCCTGCGATATCCAATTACCCCTGTCTTGCGCTAGCTGATTCCAACTTGCGCCTGCAAATTTCCTAACTTCGTCACCCCACCTATAGTTTTCTGCCGCCCGCGACTGCGCTTCCCTTCTCTTGGTACCCATTCTGTAAATCTAATGGTCCACCGGTTATCCATCCTACGCATTACGTGGCCTGCCCAGCTCCATTTCTTCCGCTTAATGTCAACTAGAATTTCGGCTATCCCAGTTTTTTCTCTGATCCACACCACTCTCTTTCTGTCTCTTAACGTTAGGCCTAACATATTTCGTTCCATCGCTCTTGTTGCGGTCCTTAACTTGTTGTCGAGGTTCTTCGTTAACCTCTAAGTTTCTGCCCCATATGTTAGCACCGGTAGAATGCAATGATTGTACACCTTTCTTTTCAATTACAGTGGTAAGCTCCCAGTCAGGATTTGGCAATGACTGCCGTATCCACTCCAACCCAATTTTATTCTTCTGTAAATGTTCTTCTCATGATCAGGGATTCGTCATTATAGCCCCATTTAATTGCGCATAATGAATGCAGAACTGCACCAGCGTGGATGCTAAAGCCGCAAAGAACAACATACTCGTACATAGATCAGAACGTACGGAAGTCCACAGGGGTAGTCCATGACTGTGCACGTCGGACGCGCACCTGCAAGCTCAGAATGTCGCTAGTATGTCGCTCAGTCGAGATGTCGCTCAGTCGAGATGGCGCTAAGTTCGGTGCTTGTGAGGTATTACCTCATAGCACGTTGGTTGGCTGCACTCGATGTTGTAGGTAGTGCTTTCACGCCAGAAGTACCGATAACGAGGAGTATGTTGCCACTGATTGTTATTGATTGATTGATTGATTGATTGATTGATTGATTGATATTTCTCTGTGTTCTTGTAGGCCCGCGCCTGCCCCCACCCAACACTCAACATGAATATATTCAAGAACCGGGGCCGCAAGAAAGACAAAGGTAAGCTTGTGTTTCGTACTCGGTGAGCCGCGCAATCATCCAGCACGTCGTGGTGTTTCGGAAGGAGTTAGAGGTGGAGTTGATACCACGTGCCAAGGTTACGCACGAGGAGCTGCGCGTACCCGTTCGGTCAGCTTAGCGTTAGTGACTCCTTTCTCCCAGTGCTATATGGGCTGCATAAAGCCAATGGCCAGTCTTGTACGTAGCTCATTAGAAGGAGTACTGCGCTTATAATGCTCGTTTTAATAAGAAGCCACGCGGTCGCCATTGCGTGCTCGGTTGCTCGCCGCAGAAAGACAAGACGTCGAATCGCGCTGTCCCTGCAGAATACACTCTTAACTAGCACAGCGCTTAACCTTGGAAGGTCACGTTAATTAGAGGGCTCACGGTGAATCGTGTTCCGTATCCCGCAGCTGCGCCGAGTTGCCGCGCTCCCGGAACACTTTTTCCACCACGCCTCCGTAGACGCGGCTTTTGTAGTTTCTGCAAAAGCCGAGGTGTGGCGCCACCACCTTGAAGCCTGCTGCCCGCGGGAGGCGCGTTTTTTGTTGAGCAGAAAGCTAGCGGAGCTTCGGACGCGGCCCGAAACCACTGTATCTGATTCCATGCGCAGGAGAGCCCCCTGAATAAAGAGTGTGCCAGAGTACACTGTACTCGCATCCGCCGCCGAGCCGGCTGGCTCATTCGGTCTCCATCTCGACAGTTTCGTGCAATGCAGCCTATAGGTTGCTGGTGCCGTCGGCCCGGTGATTTCTCTCAGGCTTTCCTCGGTTTCATTGTCTGGTAATATTATGTGGTTTATTTTTATTTTTATTTACAAATACCTCACAGGCTTCACATAGGAGTATTATGTGAGGGGGACTATACAATTAATTTTAAGCAAGAACACAAAAACAAAAGGAATTCAAAAACGAAGTGTTATACAATGGAAAAAATGTGAAAGATAACACAGGTCTAACACTAATAATAAGACACTTAGTTTGTATTACACATATTTGAACGGGCCAACATGCTGTCATTATATAATGTATAAACATGATTGCAAGAGATCATATCATATGGTTAACAAACACAGTCATACATGGTTAGTATGTTATTTCTAAATGCCGCGTGATCATGAATGCGCACTACATCATCAGGGAGGTCATTCCATTGAATAATGGCACGTGCTGGCGCAGATGCGTTAAAGGCTTGGGTGTGGCCAAAAAGACGAACAAAACTGATTATGAAGCCTGCGAGATATGCGATGAGGCTTTGATAGTGGCAAGGTATTTACGTGCGCGCTGTAGATTACTTTATGGAATAAACATAGAATGGCTATCTTCCTGCTTAATTCCAGGGTTGGTAATGATAACGAAGCCTTCATGTTAGTCACACTGGAGTAGCGGTTATAGTCACGGGTGATGTAACGTGCAGCGAGGTTTTGCACAGATTCTAGTCAGTCGATTAGATATGATTGGTGAGGTGACCAGATAGAGGATGCATATTCGAGTTGTGGACGAACAAATGTCTGATATGCTAGTTTTTGTGTTATAGATGGCGCCGCGTGAAGATTACGTTTCAAGTATCCGAGTGTGCGCGATGCTGTATCGGTAATTTTTTGAATGTGTGTTGTCCAGGATAGTTTAGAAGTGAAGTTAATGCCAATGTACTTGTAGTGGTCCGTTACTAATAAAGGTTTATTGTTAAGAAGGTATGTGTAAGTCGAGTTTGACTGCTTTCGGCTGAACGTCATTAGCTTGCATTTCTCAGCGTTAACCGTCATCTGCCACTTCGAGCACCAGAAGGAGATTGTGTCAAGATCCTGTTGCATAGGCGTATCTACTGGGGGGGGCAGGGGGGGCACTTGCCCCCCCCCCCCCCCACTGTCAAAAGTGGGGGGGGCAACCCATGCCATTTGTCCCCCCCCCCCCCACACACACACACACTTTCGAAAGCGGGCACTTTCGGCTGCACACTGGAAAGTCCAACAAAACTACAGCTGAAGCTAAGTTTTCATAATAGAGTCACCACGTTAGTATTGCTTTTCTGTACTATATTCGCGGACAACTTTCTGTGGCAATAAAGGAAAAGCTACGGAGGCAAAGCGCGCACAAGTGAGAGCGCTTCTGAAAAGAGTTCCGCGTTTTAATCCACGTTGGTTTAGGCTGGGGAAGAGAAAACATAAACAGCTTATTAGCAACAGTTACATAAGACAGAACACACCACTGAGTGTAAAAGTTTACTTATTTTGCGGCTTTTCCCTTCCGCGTCTGGGCAAACGCGAAACCGTCGCACGTGAAAGCTGCGTCGATTCAGCGTCCGCTCCGAGCAACCAAAAGCACTGTCAAACGCTGCCGGACTACTTGGCGTGCTAAGACGTGTGCAGCATCCACACGCACGTAGTATACGTATCCCCAGTTTGGGCAGCGAGTATTGTGTCTCCTCGTGACGCGCTACAGGCGACGCGCGAGATTCGCCATACACGCTTGCATTGCGCAGGAGTCCTGGCACTGGACAGTTCCCACAGTTACAAATTACCGCCTAACCATACTTGAAAAAACTAAGCAATCGGCTTGATATATTTAACCTTCGGGCGAGGGGAGAAGTCCGGATGAAGTATTTTAATCAGCGGCGCCCAACGATGGGTGTGCCTTACTGCTTGAAATGGTTGGATTATCAAATGCTGGAACTATTGAATCTCCGTTCATAGACAGTCTACGTAGCGTTGCAGCATAAATATATATCTTATCACCATCAAAAATCTAATCAAACCACTTACAGGTGTAACTGCCGAATTTCTTTGTGTAATCACGACTTACAGCATATTTATTTATTTATTTATTTATTTATTTATTTATTTATTTATTTATTTATTTATTTATTTATTATTTATTTATTTATTTATTTATTTATTTATTTATTTATTTATTTATTCCTGATACCTCAAAGGTCCCAGAACGGGACATTACATGAGGGGTGGGCACGTATAAAAATGGTGGGACAGGTTAGGTGGCGTGACTTGAAAGATGGTCTTCAATATCAGTTTTGAAACGGTAAATGTCGGTGATGAGGACGATGTCAGAAGGAAAGCTATTCAATTATCGAGCAGAAAAAAAGAACGGTGATACGTGGTGGAATGGGCGCGTGGTAGATACGTAGCATTGGGATGCGTATGGCGGGAGAAACGATGCGCTGGAATGACGATTTGGTTACCTGTGGGCAGCGAATGAAAGAACCTAAAAAATAAAAAAAGACGAGCACTTTTGCGGCGGGAGGTGAGCAAGGGAAGACACAACCGGGATTTTAAGGCTGAGACACTTGTAATATAGGAGTAGTCAGAGAGAATGAACCTGGCAGCACGGTTCTGAAACGATTCAAGGGAAGTAATCATATTAACCTGGTGCTTGTCATAGATAGCACTGGCATATTCTAGTTTAGAACGGATTAGGGTTTTATATGCAAGTTCATTTATTCAAGATACCTCAAAGGTCCCAGAACGGGACATTACATGAGGGTCTGCGACGTGGTATGTTCACGAAAGTGACCTCGGTCGAACGTGCAGAGCCGTTTCAGTGCCAATAGAACACTTAACTGAATTTTTTTCTAAAGGCCTGTGTCACTTCTGGTTTTATCGATTTCATTTTCAGGCCGTTTCTTAATAAGGGCTACCCTACTACTTGTTTCCCAGCAGGAGCAAGAACAGCAGATATTTTATATTTTGAAGAAACGAAGACCACCTTATTGTGACGTGTTCCGAAAATTTGAACTGCGGTGGTTGCTTACGTACTCGAAAAACCGCTACTGAATACTCGCTTTCCCCCAGTTTTTATGCTTTATACACGGCATTTAGTTGTTGATCCCAGTATCCTCAGTAAACTATGCGGGACACGGTGTTAATATTTATTCGAAGTACGAAACAATATCCTGAGTGATGAGCGATAAATGTTTTTTCTGTGTAGGTTCATTGCAAGCCTTTGTAGAAAGTTACATATTGAAGTGTTCGAGGGTGCCATACCGCCGCTTTCCCCGACTCCTAAAACAATTGCATGAGATATGGACTTGAAATTCCATGAAAACAGGGAGAATTTTAAGCGCAGTGCGTTGCGAAAATCTCACTTTCCTGGTTTAAATGCAAGTTTTGCACATAATTACTAAACCCTTGTTTTCCCATTTGTTCCCGTGCACCATACGGGATGCGTATAGGTTGCTTCTCCGGTGTCCTCGGTGAGCTAAACAAGGCATCTTGTTTATACCTGGGGATAATGAAATTTTCTGACGAAGGAAGATGTGTATTGATGAATTACTGTTTTTTTTTTAAGTTTCCAGCAAGAAGTGCTTCAAAGCATCACACGGGGACAAGGTTTAAAACGGAACACTAATATACTGGTAACATTTCAAAGTATGCGATGTAATTACAGGAAACTGAAACATTTAGTGCAACTGTCCGAAATAAAAAAACAGCTTCACTAAAAATCGGGTTGTAATTCACCAAGTTTGCACACCTCTGCGTCTTTTTTTTTTTTTTTTTTTTTTTTTTTTTAGTATTGAGAGTAATTTATGTTTATTGTACTTCGTTCTGTATAACCTCGACAGTACTATTACCTTAACTAGCGATACATTCATGCTGTAGACTTAAACACCAAGTAAATTTTTTGTTTAATTAGTAAAATTGACTGCAACAAATGTCTTTTTTTAATTTTATTTTATTTTTATTTTGTTAAGGGGGGGGGGGGGGAGCTGCACTGCTGCTACTGGGTTGGATCAGGGACCTCTGGGCACTCAACGCCTTTTGTCCCTGCATCACATATAGATTTTATAGCGACAAGAAATAAATGCAAATTCAAATAATTTATCGGGCCTCGATGGTTCACCATGTGTTAATGATAAATAGGTCAATGGTAACAAATAAAAATACCTGACCGATGCATTTCCAGGCTTTTTCACTTATTATAATAGCAATTGTATATATATATATATATATATATATATATATATATATATATGAAGAAAGAGAGAGTCAGATCTGCGGTTTGCCCCCCCCCCCCCCCCTACTCGAGAAAGAGTGGGTACGCCTCTGTCCTGTTGTAGCACCTGATGATCTGCCCGAGTTATAATTTTACGGTATATTATGCAATCGTCGGCAAACAAACGGATGTTTGATGTTATATGAGATGGAAGGTCATTAATGTAGATAAGAAATAATAAAGGACCCAGGACGCTGCCCCGAGGAACACCAGAAGTAACGTCAGAAAATGGAGATGAGGTGTTATTAACCCATGTAAACTGCTTGCTTGATGATAAAAAATTCCGGAGCCAAGATATAGTTAGAGAATCAAGATTAAGGGAAGACAGTTTGGTAATTAAACGACAATGTGCTACACGATCGAATGCATTAAAAAAATCGACATATATGCAGTCTGTCTGTGTGTTACCATCCATATTAGAAAATAGATCATGAGTGAATTCTAGTAGCTGGGTTTCACAAGACAAACCTTTCCTAAAACCGTGCTGTTCGGGAAAAAAGTAATGGTTATTTTCTAAATGCTGGGCAAATATTAGATGCAATTATGTGTTCTAGTATTTTGCAAGGAATGCTAGTGAGGGATATGGGGATATTCCGTATTATATTTGCTAATAAAGATATGGAGCCCCTCAGCTCCCTTGTTTCTTCTCACTCGAAGGCAGTGCGTTAATCGCGACTCGTGTCGTTGCATTCGCGGCTGTATTGGGGGCCGGTATAATCTAGCGGTATAATGTATTTATGTCCCGCAGTGGACATAGGATGATGATGATGATGATAATGTAGCGATTCCTTCCTCTCGATTTTATACCACTCTTACCATCCAGCGTTTGCGGGCTGCTGATCCCGCTGATAGCGGGGGGCGGAGCGTCGCTCTAATCACTGACAAAGAGAGACAAGGAATGACGACATATAATCGTAACGTCGTTACATTATCCCTGCCCCAGATATCTCGCGCACCTCTCTAGGCTATCACGAAGAAGCTTGGCTATCACGATTTCTCAGGCTAGTTAAACCGTTTGAGAGATAGCTAAATCACGCGACTTAGTGTATCCATGAAATTGCGTCGGCGTCAAACTACGATAGAAATTAAGAAGAAAGAGCATTGCTATGGTCAAAGCGCTTCTGCATTCACACTGTTGTTCGAGGCGAGATTATAGTGCAAACAAGTCCACTCTCCTGCTCTGAAAGCAATTAGTTCTGCCTTTTGAAAGGCGCGCTTATTTGGCGTGGACCGAATAGAGACGTGCACGGACAGTACTACAGAGTCAAAGGCGCTCGCACAAGCCAGACGTTCTCCGAAAGCACTAAGGTGCCTTCACTGCTTTCTGAGCCGATGATCGGTGGGGACGGTGTTCTAGTATAGTAGGTTCACTTAGAGGACGAATAACTTCTATAAATTGGAAGGGCAGCGATGCAACGCTATTAGTTATGATATCTGTCAGTGTATTGGTGTGTCATGATAATTGCTTCAAGAAGGAGGTCATGCATATTGCGTATACATTGCCACTGTCACGCTGTAAGTTCTAGCGCACTTAATTCTGAACAAACCATATTTCGTGTAGGCGCTGCCAAGTAATAACGGATGAGTAAGGGTTTATAAAGTTTACGTATTCTCAAACTACTCTTACCAGCGTAGAACCAAAAATTAAAAATCCTGAAGTTCCACAGCACGCACGCACGCACAAACGAACTCTGCGATGTTGCCTTGTTCCTATGCATTGGGACAAAATGAAAGCGCCCTTAAAATCACTGTGTAGCTTGATTGCCGTTTTCTACTTGTCACTTTTCATTAGTATTTTCTTTTTGTCCGCACATAAACTTGCAAGACGCAGACAGCCGTATTTCACGCCTATATTTAGTGAATATTTACCTTTGACTGAAATAGAGTTTAATATATCGTACATTCATGTGGATTCTGTAGTTAATGGATATGCATGCGTGGTTTTACGTTGCGGAAAGCTTCGTTTGCTATGTGATAGCCGTATAACGAGGCTTCCGAATAGGAACTATGATTGTAACGAATTCCAATACACAGACACATCCGGATTCGGCCTTTCTTATCGCAACACGACCTTCTTCGCTGCGTTGTGTTCATTGTTTCCACATGGAAGGGCCGCGCCTCGGGAGGCTATACCCATGTCACGTAATGGTGGCTTTTCTGCTGTCTTTTTACCTATATGCCGATGACGCGGATTTGGATACGGGATTGGCGCGATTCCGTTTTCCTTTCTATTGAAAGTGTCGTCATTTCTTTTTGGACTTCACACCCAGATCCGGGTTATTACCGTTTTTAAGTAATTCTGTAGATAACACCGACGTAACTGAGGGGAGATGCCGAAAGAAGAGATAGATCCCAGAACACAAAATGACGGCACGGACAACAGAGGCACGGGACGGAGTGTGGAATGTTGTGTATGCTCTCATTGCGTAACGGGTACGTTTTATGTCCACTAGCCATTCACTATACGATGGCATGATCTAGTGAAATCGTTGCGCTTGCTTTATGTTCGAGAAATAAACGAAAAAAAGAAACCGCGTTGCTCAAGGATATTTATGGCCGTTTCATTCAGAGAGAGCGAAAGTTTATTTATAAGCAAGAGCGGGGTGCGCGCCTTGAATTGTGTCTCCTCTCGCCGTCCTACGTTGGGGCAAGGGTGAAATATGTATATTCTGTGGTACAGAGAGAAAAGGCGATCCATGCATGGCATAATTACAAACCTGAAGAAGGTCTGAACTAAGAGCGTTTGGAGTTTAAACTCGAGGTGCTTATGAAGCGAAGTGTAGAGTCCATATACGGCCCAGTGAACGTTCCTCTGTCAAAGGGTGGTCGTCGAGATGCATTTGGGATGCAGCCAGCACTTAGCGAGGGATTGCGTTTGGGACAGAATGGCAAGAGAACGTGACCCATGGTTTCAGAGGAATAGCGTGAACCTGTGAGTTCGGAAGGTCGCAAAGGACAGTCGAACTAGCGCCACTCGTCGCCTTAACGTGTGTGTGTACTACACTCGCACTGTAATCTTTCTCGTTTGCAGCAATGAAATGAGAGCTAGGGAGCCGCGACGTGTGCTGCTATTTCAAGGTGTCAGCGCTTCTTGTAGGGACGATGGTTTGAAACGAAGAGCGAGGCGTTAAACAACGGAGATTTTCTCTCGAACACCGAGGAGCAGCCGAACTTGGACGCATTGCAATCACGTTTCGACGCCGAGGTGGTCTGTATAGGCTGAGGAAACGGTGCGGTCTGCCATCACCTTAGGCTTGGCTCTGCAATTCTTTCGATGCCGGAAGTTCCACCTCGCCGCATTTCTTCCTCGTCGGTCCATCCGGGCACCTCACTCGCGGCCCGCGCGCGGAGACGTTATTTGCATAGCTCTGCTGCAATCTTCTCCTCGCCGTCCTCCACTCTGCGACTGCTGAGCGCCTTCCACTATACTCGTTTTTGCCCCTAAGTCTCAGTCGTGCTTTATCCCCTCCGACGAACTATTAATCCCCGAGCACCGGAATTTTGAGAGTGCCCCGGAAAACAAGCGTTAATCTGTTTTCCTTGAACAGGACCGCGGATTGTATAGTGGAACGAGGACTCGCCTCTTCTCTAGCAATGATCGCTTTTGCCTCCTTTCGTTCCTCCTGTGTGCACTCCTGATATTTAATTTTGCATGTTTGTTTACATCTTCGAAATCATGCGGTGTGTGTGTGTGTGTTGGGGGTCGGCGTTGTTCCTAATTGCTTTCCAGCTCCACACTCCTGTTTATCGTGTCCTGTTTGTGCTTCAGCGAGCGAGGAGCATCCTTCGTTAACTGCACGCGTTGCACGACGCGTAGGCGTCCAGGACTTGGCGCTTAGGCCGCGCTAATGACCGCGGGCATTCGCGAACGTTGCACTTGTTGGCACAGAAAAGAAAAGCACAGAAAGAGGAGTGACAGTGAGCGGCGAAAAGCGAGTCTGCCGTGTCACGTCATTGATGAAGGGAAATCCGGCATGAGGCAAACTTTTCCTATGTTTTTTTTTTATCCCATTGCACGTCTGGCTCAGGTTACACGCCAAAAAGTAATGAGTAGACTCATTAAACTAGCGATGCAATTTGCACCGAAGCCTCAGTGTGATCCTCGTGTTCTTCAGATGGAAGGGAAGGAGTGAGAGTGTTTTTCCAGGCAGGCTGGTTAATAGGACGAAGCGTGCGTGTGGAGCGGCCATAATTTGAAGTACACAGAATATATTAAACTTGCTTTTGGACCTCTTTATCTATCTAAACTCATTCGCATATTCCTGTACTTCTCTCCTTGCCTCACGTCGCCGTGTCCGCTGAAATTTTGATTAGTGAAATCAAGTGCAGCACGGAGTGCCGCAAATTCTGCACCCGTCGAGGTGGTATAACAAATGAAGTTTTTAGCTTGATTGCTTCAGATTTTGCCTGGATGATGACTGCAGCAGCAGAGCTGTTGAGTTTTACCGGACCATCTGTGTAGACATGTTGCCGGAATCTGTGGACGTTGTAAATGTGTTCCAAAGTTGCTTGCTTCAAAGCTTGCAACGGCGCTCCAGCTTTCTTTTTGATGCCCGGAATTGTCAAATGTACTTGCGGCCGGTGCGGACACCACAATGGGGCTGATAATCGTGTAGCAGGCTTGAATTGTGATGGCAAGTAGGACTGATGTCTTACAATACTTTTGGCAAATGTTGAATGTGGTCTCTTTGCTGGCAAGCAAGCACAATGATGTGAGGGAATCCGAGTCAGATGTAGGATGTGTGCCCTCAGGACGTCTGTAGCAATGTAGACTGTCAAAGGTGAGTCTCTGGCCATGGCCACTGTCGCAATCGATGACGTAGTTTTTGGGAGACTAAGACAAGTTCTGAGTGCTTCGGCTTGCACACTCTGGAGCCTGCGGATATTTGTAGTGCAAGTATTTCCTAGTACAGGTAAGCTGTACCGCAGGAAGCCCAAAAATAGCGCTTTATATAGTTGCCGCATTGACAGTACTGTTGCGCCCCAGGAATTCCCGCCGAGAAACTCGAAAAGGTCCACAATGGCAGCCAAACGCTTTGTCATGTACGAGACGTGAAGGCTCCAAGACAAGTCTCTATCAATGATGACACCAATAAATCGGTGCGTTCGTCTGTAAGGTACATTTTGGTCATTAATCCGCAAAGCATACGGGGCCATCGCTTTGCGAGTAAAAGCAACGGGTGCGCACTTCTCAGACCTTGCTGAGATCTTAGATATGTTGACACGGCCATTGAAGCCTTCTGAAGTCGTGCGCGGACTTTTACACGTGTCAGTCGTGAAGCCCATATGCAAGTGTCCGTCTGCATATACGGAGAGCTGTACGGCTTGCGGTAACGAATCGGCGAGACCAACGAGCACCAGGTTGAACAGGGTAGGGCTACGTACTCCGCCTTGCGGTACACCACGACTGGTATAGCTAGACGGCGTTGGTTCGTCTTCAGTAAAAATGAAAGATCTTCCAATCAAATAGCTGCGTATCCAGCGAAAGATGTGTCCACCAATTCCTATAGCTTCTAAGGCGTCCAGAATCGCATGATGATCTACATTCTCGTTGGCACCTTTAACATCAAGGAATAAGGCTGCAGTGATTTGTTTCAGGTATTTCTGGTGCTGTACATACGTTACAAAGTCAATAACGCTATCTATTGGCAAGCGCCCGCTTCGAAAGCCAGCCATTACCTCTGGATAGACGTTGTAAAATTATTAGTGCCATTCTAACCGTGTATGGATCATTCTCTCCTTTACCATGCCGACGCAGCTGGCCAGTGCTATTGGACGGTAAGATGACAACTCGAATGGAGATTTGCCAGGCTTGAGGAGCGGAACAAGGCGACTAGATTTCCGCGTGGTAGTGACCAAGCCGTCACGCCATGATGCGTTGTATACGCCAAGAAGTGCATCTCTGGCCTCTTGACCAAGGTTTGCAAACGCAGTGTATGTGATGCCATCGGGTCCTGGTGACGAAGATCGACTGCACCCAGCGAGTGAGGCCTCCAGTTCGTCGATGGAGAAAGGAGCGTCCATACGAGGATCTCGGGAGCCAGGGGATCCAATAGGAAGAGGTGTGCAAGGCTGGAACGTCGGGCCCGCGATCCTTGCGCAGTAATCTTCTGCTACGTCGCCTTCTCGGCGTCCTTTATGGAGGGCTGGATATTTAAATGGACGGCGCTGTTTAGGAGCTGCTAGAAGTCCACGGACTGTTCTCCAAACAAGCGACTGAGGTTTACGCGGACCGAGAGACTCACAAAAAGATTTCCAGCGTTGATTTTGCAGTGAAGCAGTGCGACGCTGAATTTTTAGTCCGTCTGTACCGTCGCTCCGCTTGCCGGCGGATTGCATGGAGGCTCTTTATTTCCGCCTCAAAATCCCTGTATTTCTCCAATGGCCGAAATGAACGCATAGCATCCTGCATAACCTTGGCGATCTGAATTTCCAGTGTGAACGAAAAGCCTTCGTGACATGCGTGTTCCATTAGTCATTTAAACACGCATCAATCTATTGTTTGTTTAAGATTTGAAGAAGACAATTCGGCTAGGCCCTTTATCTTCAGGTAGGTAGGAATGCTCTCGCATCCGTGGGTTTCTATATCTGCGAACGAATGGACGCTGCGAGTGAGACATCGTGAGACAAAAGCTAAGTCTAAAGAACTGCTGTACGTCTAGCCGCGCAGAAACGTGGGACTGCCATCGTTTAGACAGCAAAGTTCATGGTCGCAGGCAAAGGATCGAAACAATGTTTCTTCCTTTGGAATTTAACTTAATGCTTGCCCAAAGAGAATTATGCGCGTTAAAGTCCCCAATAACAATCCATGGACCAGGAGTCGTATCTAAAATGTCACTCAGTCTCTGCGTGTCGAAACGACTTGATGGAGGAAGGTAAGCGCCCGCTAGAGTAAACGCAAGTTTGTG
Organism: Dermacentor silvarum; assembly: GCF_013339745.2. Lineage (NCBI taxonomy): Eukaryota > Metazoa > Arthropoda > Arachnida > Ixodida > Ixodidae > Dermacentor > Dermacentor silvarum. Next base: position 114,693,709 of record NC_051164.1, on the reverse strand, counting down.
GTTTTTCACAGTGAAACAGGCATACTGATTACTGTCATGAGGCCGCACTGGATCAACAACATAAGTCAGTTCATAATGGACAGTTTTTAGTGATTGCAAGGCAGCCCTTCAGTGCATACAAAGCCCAATGCGCCACGGACCGAACGAACAACTGGCCTCAGAAATACGAGAGATATATCATGGCAGCCATGTCAAGGGACACATAATCTTTCGATGGCTTCCAGGACATTGCTACATCAGCGGGAATGACCATGTCGATGAAGTCGGCCGATCTGCACATGAAAATGGCCCCTGTGTCTTGATTCCACTTTCGCGAACAGACGCTGCGGCTGGGCTGCGATTGATGCCCGTGAATGTGATTTGCCCCTGCTGGGACTCGAACACTTTCACCATGGGTGGTTTGCGTTCATTGTTTCCGGCTATACGGATGCATCTACCGCCTGGATTACCATGGCGTGAACAGACCATGGTGTACCGTCTGTGGCTAGGCGTTCCATTTACGAACTCATATGCCTTCCTTATTGGAATGGCCAACAGCCCCACGTGCGACATGTGCAACAGCGATGAGACGCTCGAACACATTATCTGTGTCTGCCCGAGCTTTGATGCTGAAAGACAACTGCTGGACCAATTGAACAATCGTCCACTGTCGGAACTAAACGCTTTAGGTCAGTGCTCCGAAAGAACATCCGCGCTGAAGGCCTTACTCGCGTTACTAAGGTTCCTGCGGTCTACGGGCTTTCACGATAGACTTTTTAAGAACGCCGACCCCTACGGCTCTATAGTGTACGCGGTTTGTTTGTGCTCGTCTCTCTGTCTCTCCCCTTCCACTGTCTTTCTCTTTTTACCCCCTACTCCTTCCCCCCGTGCGGGGTAGCCAACCGAAACTACCTCTGGTTAACCTCCCTGCCTTTCTGTGCATCCTTTCTCTCTCTCTCTCTCTCTCTCCGCTGAAGATTATCGCGACTTGAAGATGATTGCAAATAGGCCACCGAAGGGCCGGCTATTGCAATCATCAAAAATAAATTCCACCGATTAAGAAAGGTAAGAAAAAAAAAGAGGAAAAAATAGACAAAAAAGGAAGAAAATATAGCGTTGGAATTGGGCATCACTTATCTCAGGCATAGCCTGCTATTCAGTGTACATTAAGAGGTGTGGGCGCTTTAGAAGGGTCGGCGACTTACCGATGCACTTTTTTTTTTTTTTTTTTTTTTTTTGCTGAAGAGCAGTGGACGCTCTCTCGTTGACAGACTACATACTAAGGAAAATTACACCCTCGAGAGCGTTTCTCTCGTGTCTATAACTCACCCCCTTACACTTATAGAAAAGGGTGTTTACGCGAACTAATACACCCATTTTTAAAGAAGGGTACACTCTAAAAAAAAACTTGGAGGACGCTTAAGCTTCGCCTTTAAGAGTAGAACGCGATAGCGTTATCGGGACCCGTTCGCATCGCATCGTTCGTATACGGCAAATAGGCTTCATTCACTGCAACACTGAACGTGGGAAAGCCAGCTTACAAAGACCAAGCTTACACCGATCCCCTTAAAGTCGGCTTCACTTATAAACTCAAATGCATTGCTGAAAAGACGTTCTTCCAGGGGCAATATAAGTAGTTTTATATTAAATGTGAAGGCCCTAGCACCTTTTTTTATTATTTTATTAATTGTTAGTTGTTGCGCACAAGCTGAAATACGAAGGACTAGGGATTTGACGAACACAGGCGCAAACTTTCAACTGAAATTTATTTGCAAAAAGGGTTGTATTATATACATGGGGCGAAGTATGACGTTCGTAAGGAGGGATTTTTAAAGGGGGATTTTCTAGAATTGCACCCTTTACCGCAATGTGTGTTTTGCCGAAATGCATATTTTTACGCCTATATATTTTATTCTATCACTACCCTAGTCTTTCCGACGTTCGCCGTAGTAATCCCGAAGTGCTTCCCGAGACGCTTATAAAAGAATTAAGCGAAAGGAAAATTAAAAAAAAAATAACCGCCTATAGCCTGGATTCTAACTGTGGGCTTACAAATTGCTAGCCGGAAGTGTTACCTCTCGATCGCTCCACTTTCTTTTTTTTTCTTCTCTTTTTCTTTCTTTCATGGTATTTATTAGAGTACGCACAAAGCCACTCAGTAGTATCACCTGATAAACAAATTATTAATACTCATTCTTACAGACGCCTTTGCACAATGATGCCGGCACCCCAATGTGAAATAGTGGCTTTAACTTTACCAGGTAGTATTACACACCCTCAAGAGTGTGGTGGTGGTGAATTGTAGCAACAGGCGCGTTTAGCCTGGCGATCAGCGCCGGCAATTGCTCTGTCCCGAGCGTCTCTTAGAATGTCGCTGCAGGGTTTCACCGTATGTCCATCAAACCAGTCTCTCTTAAGAATTCGATAAGGAGACGTGAAGTTTCTTTGCGGCCTATAACTGGTCCCTCGACTCCCTCGAAATGTGAACAGCGTGTTCTGCTGTGACTCTTGAGGGTGATACCTGCAACACCTTGTATTACCCTCAAGAGTCACAGCAGAACACGCTGTTCACATTTCGAGGAAGTTTCTCAAAAGAATACTTTTCTCTAGAAGGTTGGCAAGGATAAACACCTCAGCAAGATGGGGTATCAGTTTGGTGTATTATCACATTCATCGTAAATGTCTTTTAGATATCCAGGGAATACACGGGGAAGGCGGGAGATGGAAATTCAAGGCGATGAGCAAAACGGGAACAAGGTCGGGAGCCCACGTTTCGACAAGTGGATTTATCCTTTTTAAGGCGACATATGCTCTACTGAAATGTCTGACGCCGTTTAAATGTCCTAGGTTAATAACTCGTTTAACTTGCACGTGAATGTCGCCATGTGAATAATTTCAAACTACGTCGCAATGGCTAATCGTTTTAGTTGTCGTTTACAGGTTCGCTGTCCAACCACCGTCACAGCGTGGATTGGAGACCATTTCTTTCTTTCTCGACCATCGCTGTCCGTTCTTGCATCCTAAGTTACGAAAATAGCGCGACCCGTTGACCCAGATAGCCCCCCACAGCCCAGAGCTTGCGCAATGGCCCGCTGTATGTGTTGCTTCTATCTATTCTGTTCACTTTGTTAATGCGTGGAAGATGACTACAGGTGGCCTGCTGTGGCTGGAATATGGTGAAGTAGAGTTAGCGCATCTTAAATCGTGACAGTCCGTACGGCGTGCATTTGCGGACAGATAAGTAGAAAGATGTCCGGAATAAGGTTAACCCGGAATCCGCATATCTAATATCTGCACCAACCGCCTCTTTCCGATGTTCCATGATTTTCTCGAACACCGATTCGACTTCACCGTCTCCACTCGAGTCCGATTGCACTCATGGGACGCTCGAGCTCGCTCCACATTCCTCTCTCTCTCGATGCTTCCTTTGCTCGCACCTTGCAGCGTCTCCTGTCGGTCATACACGTGCGGCCTACACCTGAGAGCGGACGTCGTGCCCGCCACGCGTCCACGTCAATTTAGCCTGCCGCATCTCTTCTTCCGCAGCTCCTCGCACAACGCCGTGACAGCTTTATAAATAGCGTCGTAGCGCGAGCCGAGATGAGATCAGGTGGTGCGTCCCGAATTCCCTAGAGCGCATTCCCCGCGTGCGTGCCGTTAGTGGGATCCCGCGATCAATGCAGCACAGCCGCTAGAGCCCGCGTCTGCGCATGTTGTGTTTGCGCGTTCGTGCGCGAAAGAATGTTTGTGCACTTGCGTTGTCCATGTTGAGTATACCCGCGCGCAATGCGTGCCAGCGGGAATACTCGCGTATATATAATCGCCTGCTTGTGCTTTTAGCATGCATGCGTGTGCGTGCACTAACGCGAAGGCATGGCGCGTGTGTTTAGAGCGCGGTGTAAGTGGTTCATTGTCAGCGCCCGTTCTCCCGGACCTGCGTGGACGGGCGGTAGCCGTTGTCGAACGCGATCGCGAGACGACAACGACCGCGTAATTAGCGCCGCCTGAGGACCGCGGCGAGCGTCGGTTGGTCCTCCGTCTCGCTTCCCCCGGATGCGAGGGGACCTCTTCGTGTTCTCGGGTCAACCGGTGGTTGCTAAAAATAGACGGCAGCCTTTTTTGTCCCCTCTCCTGTATCGCATCCGAGAGAGCAGGGATCCACGCTTCCCCTCCCCCTTGTGCTCGAACGCTCTTTCCACTTGACCTGGTCGCCGGGAGAATGGCTATATTTAGCGCCCATATTTCCGGCTTCCGCTTCATCGCTCTAATCTCGTCTGGTACCGTTTCTTCTTCTCTTTTGTTTGCTTTCTTACTTTCGCTTCACTTTTATGCTGTCCAGCCCCTCATTTGCTTGTCGCCAGGTGGCCGTGCTTTTCCGCCTGTGTTGCTTCCTATTACGGCCACTTCAGCCTTTTCACCTTCAGTTCCCCTTCCATGCTCGCCGTTGTTCCTTATTCTCGGTCCTTTCCTTCCAATTTCATTTTGCTTCCCCAACGAATACCTATTGAGGTGGGTCCCCTAAGCTCAACTGCGGTCCACTTCGTTCACCCACTGTACGTAAGAATTGGACCGAGGATCTACCTCTGCAACCCATTTGTCTTTTACAAGAGGTAATCACCATGGATGTAGCTATGGGCCACTTCTCTCTCTCTCTCTCTCTCTCTCTTTTGCGCTTTTTCGTCCACTTTTCCTTTTTAATTCACCCTCACAAGTACAACTCAGGAGCATCCGGCGATTCTATAGCGCTCATTATGCCTTTTGTGACTTGGCATTCCGCCGCCACAAAATTTATTTATTTATTTATTTACTTGCCAGGGAGCCATATGGCATTATAGAGGGGAGTGGTAGTACAGGCAGTCATCCTATTTCGTTGCATAATAAACTTGCAGAGGCACTTAAGTCTCCTTACGTGCACTGAATGCGAAAGCATTCTGGGCGGGTCGACTACATCGACGTCCATACTATTTCGATGTCCATGTCACGTGACATTGTCACATGACGTCATCACTTGGTAATCTGATCTTGCAACTTAGGTTCTTACTTGGTCACATGACGTGATCGCTTGTTCAGGTGCTCAAATTGGGCAAAGTAAATTTTTTGGGTGGGTGAATGAAATTTTGGCGGTGGGCCAATAAAATTTTGCGAGTGGGCCAGGTCGGTTTTGAACCTGGGTCAACTCAATTTTCGAATTGGGCATAGTCAATTTCTTGTGTGTGGGCAAGGTACGTTTTAATTGACATTGAAACGTGACGTCATCATTGGGCCATGTGGGTTTTGGTACCATTGGATGTTAACGCCGGACGGACGCCGAATTTTCCGGTTCATGGCGCATATAATGCTTTTGAATTAAGAGTCAAATAGGATAAATGCCTACGGACGATTCGATTATACCTTTTAATGCCGCAGAATCTTTATCAGACATGGTTTAAAAGCGCAAAAAACAGACACGGAACGAAAGGGTAGATAGACATGGGACAAGCGCTACTGTCACCTGTCTACCATTTTCTTTCGTGCCGTGTCTGTGTTCTGCACTCCTAAACCATTTCATATATGCACCAACTAGGTCCACTGAAAATTCATTTAAGAATCCTTATCAATTCTTATTCCTGGCTTCTCTTCGGTTGGTTCCGTATAATCCTCGCCCGATAGGAAGTGCCTGTCCGAGCGGTACGTCTATGCTTAGGCTGATGATTGTTTCGGTTTGTGTTTTGCCTTTTCGTGTCATGACCCCTTTCTGTTTTCTCACATATCTCCTTATCTTTAATTCCTTTCGAAGGCTCTCCCTTTTGTTCATCGTATCATGCGCGGCGGCCTCAGCTGCGCATATATCTTCACTTGTTCTGAGGTCACTCGCCGATTATGATAACGACGTGTATGATAATATGTGGTGTATAGGGGCTCGAGTCTCAAAAATATGACCGAGGACAGGCGTAGAGATGCAGTGACGAACATACATGGTAAATGTTCAAATAGCAGCGAAAAGGAACAACATGCTCATGCGAAATTTGCGAGCACAATCCCTGATTCACAACTAAGCTTCAACTCCTGAGAAAAACACCAATAGAAATACGACAAACAAACGAACAAGCAAAAGTAATCGAATGTGGAAGCCTATGGCGGCTTTGCGACCGAGGCACGGTGACAAGTGAGGCAATCATAAAATAAACTGTGGCGCAGTAAATTGTTGCTTGATGGGAAAACACGGAGGAGGAGTGTGACTTATACGTACAGAAATGGTGTGAATTTAGCGTGGGATAAAAATTTTGCTGGTTCAAGTTGTTCAAGCACGGCTTCTCCGCTAACTTTTTTCGAGCCCGTTATTCTCGTTTTCCTGTGATCCTTCTGTGCATTAATTCACCTTACTCTGACTGAATCCACGTCAGCTTCTTTGCCGAGTCGTTGTACACATGTTCCATACCCGCGTTACCACGCGATGGTAGTTTCTATACTTTTTTTTTTCTTTTTAATTATGTCGCTGCTGTAGCTGGCGAAATGGCAGGATCAGGCAGCGTGCGAACGGAGGTGCTTGAAGAAGAATGCAGGCGCAGGCGACAGTAATTCTTACAAGTTGAGCCAGTGCCGTTTAGCGTAACAAGTTGCTTGGCGATGGTTTGGTACAGCGCTCCGACTGCCCGGAAAAGCTAATAAAAAAGTGGTAAGAAATCTAGAAAGAGAAAGAAGAAACAGACGAAAGAAAGTGGAGAAAGGCTGGTAGGTCAACCCAAACGGGAAATTCAGTTTGCTAATTTGCACTGCGGGCAGGCGAGTGGGAGGTAGATAAGAAAGAAGTAGAGAAGAAGCGGCGCACATACACGCTTGTGCAGCCGTCGACACAAGTTATCATCATGAAGTACATCTTGTGAAGCGCTGTTGGCCTTAAGAAGTATTAGACACCGAGAGAACATACGAACTCAGAGCACTGCTACAGTGTCCAATTAGAGAAAGCAGCGTAGCAGGAAGTAATAAATAAAGGAATAAGGAAAGAAGTAATATGTGTCTTTTACAGCGTTTCGATAAGAACACCTCACTTGGTCAGGTTCCTTGTTTTTTCACTCACTTTCTAAGAAGAAAATAATGTTTAATGGGAAAGGTTGCTTACGTCGATAGGCACGGTACGTGACCAAACATAACATATACATAAGTTAGGAAGACGATGGACTGGGAATTGTGACTGTTATGTGTTTCAGCGCAGTTACAGCTACGATTCTCGACTATATAATCGTATGCGTTGCAGCTCACTCGGATGAGCCCTCGGCAGTTCCAGGAAACCTTTCACACATGCTAGCGAATAAAATGTCTCATATCGCCAAGACGCCTTGAGCCAGTGCACAACATCGCAGCTTTACGGCAAGAAGCATTTTGCTTATCAGTTTCCGCAAAGGTATCGCTATAGTGGCGTAGTTTTAGTGCTGTCCAAATTTATTACCGCACTTTTAGGAATAGGTGTGCATATGCCATAGCAGTTTTAACGTCGTTTAGGTCAAACACAACGTCACTGTGTGTCCCTAGTGGCTACTCTCAGCTTCGCGATGGTGCGTTTTAATTTATTCTTGAAATTGGGGTAGTTGGTGAAGTTTTATCTTGCGCTAGAGTAAGGAAACAGCTCAGACAAGGACGAACGCAGAGCGACGAGACTGAACAGGTGAAGTGGCAACACCTGGGGAGGTATTCTGTAAGAGTCCACCTAGTGGACATGTCCATTTAGTCTGCCGCTGAAGTGCTGGTTGGCTGTGGCGACTGGCTCCTGCTGAAGCACACTCCAGCCCAGCCAATCAGAACTTCAACAGCAGACGAAATGGACATGTCCACTAGGTGGACACTTACAGAATACCTCCCCAGGTGTTGCCGCTTCACCTGTTCACTCTCGTCACTCTGCGTTCGCACTTGTCCGATCTGTTTTCTTAAGGCACGTCCACACTAGCGGGAAAAACGCGCGCGAGAACGTGCTCGCGGCAAAACGCGTCAGCATTGGCATGTTCACACTTGCGGGCGTCTTTACCGCAGCGGTAAACACACAGTAGATTCGCTCTCAGCTCGAATCTCTGCGGCATGGCCGACGATGGTGAGAGAGGGTGGTATAGTTCCCCGCCGCGTTTGTCCACGTGCATGAACCGGCCGCTCCTGATTGGTCTCCCCCATCGGCGGCGAGTGGCATGCCGCAAGAAATCTCCGAGAATCATTCGCTCCGCAACAGAAAAATGCCACTCGCCCGTTTTCGCGGCGGGCTTTCTGCCACATGGGGTGGGCCGCGCGTGTTTTTTTCTGAGGAACATGGATCAAAATAAATGGGTGCCTAAAGTGCACAAGTATCTGTACCTGAAAAGCGTGGACACAGAATGGAAGAAGAGCTCAATAAAGTTGACAACCAATTGCAGGGTAATTGATCGTGTAGCTAGACAACCAGGAGTAATCAGAAAGAAAGTGACAGAAACAGAGACAGTGAATTGGATGCAAAGAATGGAAACGAAAACAGACCATGGAGATTTACAAGAATCGCAAGAAAGAAGTTAGAGGGAAAATCTGTAGGATAACACAAAGGACAGTCGGTGCCTTGCCATTTGAGGCTCGAGCTGGTTGCCTAAGCACTAAAACATACCGGAGCAAATATTCGCACCAACATGAGGCATGAGTATGCTGCAGCAAAAATCCGGAGACCACTCTGCACATCCTAATAGAATGCGAAGGGATTTAACCAAGTGAGACCCGCAGGCAACGAACACCTTCCAGAAGCGCTGGGGTTGAAACTGGACGGGAGCATCAACCGGTCAGTAGTCTAGATACGCAACAGGCGTTTAGAGTATTGGTTGAAAAAAAGCAGGCAAGAGATTGATATGACCTGATCCGTTACCGGTATAGGTAGCGGTACAAGGTAGGTAGAAAAGTTTTGAGGAAGAGAAAGAAACATTAGAGGCATGTATACAAAATGCTATAATGAAAAATATGTGTAGCATATCTGATTAAATCACGCAGGCTATTTGACTATTTGTCACCGCCCCGTTTCAAAGGAGACGCCAATAAATCATCATCCGATAGTGTGGACGTGCCCTTACACTGGCGCAAGAAGGTGATGCGCGGAAATGCATGTTCGTGAGCTTCAGGCGCACAAACCAGCGCGAGAGCATGTAGCTTGCTTAGTCTGCGGACCACTTCGACAACTGGCCGTTATCGGGAGCACAACATCCTGACACACAGCGATTATCTCGAGCACCGTATGCTGGCCAGACATAGTTTATGGCCACATGTACTGAAGCCGAGCCAGACTGGTTACATTTAACGCGCTGCGCCTGGCAACACAAGGGTATGCACCCTGGGCCGTCTGCAGAAGCAATACCGCTCAAGATACATGCGTACCGTGAATGCATCTTCGTGCATGTGCGCATGTGTAGATGCGTATACATATGTGTTCGGCGTGCGCGTTTGCGCGTGCACACTTTCCGTTTCCGCGTTCACGTTTTCTGGTACACTCACCTGTACGCTGCCGAATCTGTTTAAATAAAATTTATTTGCCGACTCTTTCTTCCCCATTTCTGCTTTGATCGTTCTGATCACTGTTCCCATCGGCAGACATCCCGAGCGATTCCTTATTCCGTGGGGACCCGACGCCGCACCGTTCTTGCCAGCGGTGACAATTGACGCAGGGAAGGCGACAGGTGCGGCGGCGGCTCCTTATTCGGATGCGGGAAGTGCGGCTGAGCCTCTTCGAGATTCCGTTTCCCGCACCCGAGTCCCCTGCGACGTCTCCTTTTGCCCGTTCGCACAGATCGGCGGGATTCTCGTCGCCTTCTTCTACGTGCATCTTATCCGCTTTGTCGCCGTCGGTTCTCTTTCCTCCGCTGCGTTCTTCTTCTTTTTTTTTCCACGACTGGATGCTTTTCTCCGTATAAGGCAGGTGTTTTCTGCGAAGATGACGTCCTCCCGTTCGTTCATCGTTCCGGAGAGGTGCCACTTGTAGGGCTTACATTTCTTTGCTTAGCTTGTAATCTGCCCGCCTTTCCTTGCTGGGCAGTCTCCCAGTAATCGCGGTTACGAAACCGAAGCCTTGTTTGTCTTGCCGGAAATTCTGTGTCACAGCTAAGAAAAGCGTTCCACGTATGCAGAACATGATGCGATACCGCCTTTGGCTTACACCGAGTGCTCTTCGACAATTTTGTGACCTCCCACTCGTTCGTTCTTTTACACATCGCCAGCGCCCGTGTAGAAACGATACGATCGCCGGTGATTGGTATTGGTGGTACGGCTACGTCGTGTAACGATGAAGCCTATGTGTGAATGCATTTTCTCTTCTATTTATGGTGACATATTTGCGTCGCTGACGTCGCTGCCAAAGCATGAACAGCTTCAGCATAGCGTTGATGAGTGCTCTCGTACGTTTGCCTCGGGTTACGAGAAAGCCGACGCTTGCGTTTTCGGCAATGTTATGCTGCTTGTGAAAGTGAATTGAATTTAGTCTGCATTTCTTTTGTCTTGCGTCCCATCCTTCACGTCCAGTTCTTGGTCTCGCATCATAGCCAAGCGGTTCAGTACGACGCATTATTGGAGCTTCCAGGAGAGCAGTTCTTGAGCACCTTCAAATGCCCCTGTTCGGCCAGTAGAAACCGCTATTGATGTGTCCGCCGGTAGAGGTTTAAATGTCACTCTTTGTTCGTGCTGAAGGTATGTATTGAAGGAGCGCGATGAGACTATAGGACAGAAAATGCACATAACTGGACTAGGGCTGACTGCCAACTAAACGTTACTGTAAAAAGCACCAGCCATTTATAGTCATTCATTTTATTTCATTTATTATACCCTCAAGACCACAAGATATTACAGAGAGGAGTGGGATAAAAAAAAAGTTACAGGACAAGGAAAACAAAGAAGGCAGCAAGTGACGTAGTAATAGAAATGAGATGCCCGAAGCGATGGTGTCGATTATGGCTGTACGAAATTGTGCGTGGTCTTCAATAGCAATCAACGCGCCGGGAAGGTGGTTCCATTCCTGACACTTCCTGGGAAGAAAAGACTCATGACAAGCTTTGGTGCAACACTGCAAAACTCTAACTTTGTGATGATGATCAATGCGAGGAGATATGTACGTTGGGGATGAAATAAGATTATCGCACAGATATGAATTATGGAAGTATATTTTATGAAACAGAGCTAGGCGAAAGCATTTGCGACGAGCAGAAAGCGGTAGAAGTTGCAAGATATTTTTCATAGAAGTCACGCTTGCCGTACGGTTATAATTGCTTAAGATGAAACGCGAGGCATTATTTTGAACACGTTCGAGAGACTGGATTAGCAACAAAAGCATGTGTAGTGAAGACGAATGCCCGGCGCTGCAGCCACATCGCCAGTCATCCGGGCAGCGCGAGCTCGAGATTGCTTGAGCCGCTCTGGTTGAGACGCGCTGCCAACGCTGCCCGCTGCTCTCTTGTACTGTGTTCACATTAGATTCTGGTGGAGGTGCTGCGGTTTCCCCCAACCTGGAATTACGCACCCGAACTCTGCCGTCCGTCATGCCTGACGACCCCAGCCCGACATCCCCACCGGTTACTCCAGCCATCGTATGTGCCGGTGCCCAGCGTCAGCGGGATCCTGACATCTTCTGCGGCACCGATGAGAAAGACGTTCAAAAGCAACATTCGTGTTGTGTATTTATCCTGTCCTTAGTCCTATCGCGCTGTTTCGCTATACCTTCAACATTAACCAGCTCGTTGAAGTCGAGTTATTGATGTACTACTGTTTTCTTGCGACTGTCGTGTGTGTATGCCGTGAGCCAGTGAGCGTAACACTGTCGACAGTTTTCGAATCAACGAGCGCCGTGATACCTCAACTTTTCCTTTTTTTTTCTGCGTGTAGATTATTATATACCCTGGGTAGTGCACAATTTCTGTTGTTGAGGTGCACGTAGTTTCTGTATAGCGTGTGCATTCAGCGCTGTGTCTATTTTATTTTCACTTTCTGTTTGGTCTGCCTTCTTCTTTTTTTTGTCTCCCCCTTTTCTTCCCTCCCTCTGAATAAGACGGACGCTGGTGGCTGTCGGCTCGTTCTGATCTCCCGTGATTGCTTTTATGTTTGCCGACCAAATGTTAAACAGTGACTGCGGGCAAAGCTAAACTGCCGTGCACTGAAACTGCTTGCTCTACCTGGAAGTATATAGTACGCACATGTACGCCTTGCATTGTGTACCGCTTATTGCGGCCCACGTCTCTGCGCACGCATCCAACTCCCGGCGGATGGCCCACGCGCGAGGAACGCGACGCCGCTATGCGCTCGCAGCGAGGAAATTGAAACACCTCGCCGGCAGCGATAGTGACAGATGAGGCGCGTGAACGCGATCGTGTCTCCCATGGGGCGCGAGCACACTTGTGGGCGGCGATCGCTGAGCTGGCGCTGTGCGGGACCTCGCGGTGTCTCACGAGATATCGCCACGCGCATTCCGTGTACGCAAGACACGCACAACATGACGGCCGCGAATGAGCTTACACGCTTATTCGTACAGTCGGTTATTTGCAAAGTAACGCGAGTGCGATTCGCCGCACTCATAATTTGACGCACACAAGGTGGCGGCACTATAGAAGCGGGAACAAGGCGCGAGCGCACGAGCTCGTGCTCTCTTATGCACTCCGTTCTAGCTGCTTGCACGTGATCCCCGCCGGAAGCGTGCTACCTTAAGTACGGATAGGGCGGCCTAAACATGTGGGGAGCCTGTTGATGTTATTTCGCACGTCTCCTATATTACGCAAACCTTATAGCGGCGTTAATTTTCGCAAAATGCCATATCGGTGCATGAGGAAGGCAAGTTTGAATGGCTTGTTAGAAAAGCTACAAATTTATGAGCTTGTTTGTAGTAACGGCAAATAATCTGTGACAGTGTTTCCACGTGTCGGCATTGCCACCTGCGCACATTCCTTGCGCTTAAAACGTCATTGTGAAGTCGTTTTAACTGTAACCTGGGCTTTTTGATTAGCAGTGCAGCGCCATAATCGCCAAGGCATACGTACTGCGGCGCGAGTGCAATTTATTAAGCTCCGTTTAGATTATGCTTAAGACGCTCGCCATATCGCTTAGTTTAGTGTCAGCCTTTGAAGTTTGAACTGTCTGGGATCCAGGGCCTGTGTTCACAAAAAGCTCATATTTTAAAATTGTTCGTAATAGAAGAGAAACCAATTCTGATAATGCTGATGCTGGACATATTATTAGCGAAGGCCGCCGGATAATGGCAAACATCACGTACGCATTAGAAGATTTGTGAATTCGGCCCCGCCAGATTCTTGTCAAATGTAGCTCGTTCAGGCCCGTAGCCAGGAGGGGGGGGGGGGGGGGGGGGGGTTCTCTAGCAGAGCTTCCGCCACCCCGCTACGCAAAGAAACTTGTCATCAGTTGCTTACCATGTGCAAGACTGAGCAGATGTTTCCGTGCCCATGTCCGGCGCTGAGTACATCGGCCGAATGTCTTTTTATTTTTGGCTCTGAGTAACGCTGTTTTATTTTTATTAATGACATCTATTGAGACGATTCGTCCGTATAAAAATAGTGTACTAGTAGCAAGATTAATGTAAAAAATAAAATAGAAAACTATTAATAAAATAGTATTTCAAAAGTTACATAATTTAGACACTGCGATATTTACCGAAAATAATTACTCAAAAATAGGTGCATTCCTCAAATAGTCGAGGCCTTCAGCAGTTCCCCCCGGGAAAAATTCCTGGCTACGGGCCTGAGCTCGCTCGCCTATGGCCTAAATCGCGCCTCGCCTGCCTTTGCAGGAGTGGTTCGGTGAGCTCGCACTCGCAGAACTGGAGGCGGTTGGGCTGGTAACACTAACGCTAAAGCTTTCTATTGACGCACAATATGAGGGCAATCGCTGATACTCTTAATCAAAATTGTCCACTCAAGCGCGCTGAAAGCAGGCACAGCCAGCGAAATTGAGCGGAGCCACTGTACCTGCATGCGTATGTTGCGGTCGCAGTTCGTATTTCGGCTAACTTCCTAACGGTGCCATTTTTTTCTTCCCTCTTGACGGTCGCGCCTCCTCGCTAAGGGCTTACAACTCGGTCGCGCGGTTTCGCCGCCACACCCACATTACGCCGCGCCAACGTATCGGCCAGAACCGCAGTGCAAGTCTACGGAGGAAGGGCGAACACAGAAGACGCAACGTTTGCCTAATACCGTCGTTCCTCGCTATTAGCTCGCGCTACGATCGTCACAAATGACGTTAATCGGCTTTCTTCTCCCACGGAGAGGCACGCCTCTCGGCAAGCTTGTGTAACTCCACCACACGAGATGTGTGCAGTGTTAGGAAAGCGCGCGGCAATCGAGGGCTCGGTTCACCCAAGGAACGCTAATTCACCTCACATAGGTCTGTAAGGCATACAGAAACATTATATTCTTACATCCCATAGGCTGACTATGAGGCTTTTATAAAAGGCACCGAGCCATTCTAATGAAATATGTATTCTACTACGGCCGCCACGACAGCTCAGTGGCTGTGGAATTGCGCTGCTGAGCTCGAGGTCGCGAGTTCGATCCCGGCCGCGGCTGCTGCTTTCTGATGGGCGCCGAATGCAAAAAACGCTCCTGCAATGAGTGCACCTTAAAGGTCCTCAGGCGGTCAAATTAATCAGGAGGCCCCGCCTCGACGTGCCTTATCAGATCGTGGTTCTGACACGTAAAAGCCCAGAATAATAAAAAAAATATTCTGCAGTATATTGAATTATATTTGTATAGTCTGCACACTCGGCAGTGTTGCGAAGTCCGAGGTGCGAGCGGCCACGAAGGTTCCATGTCTGGTGATGTGCCAGGTATCGGGAGAAGGAGAGGTCCAGAGAGATCAGAAAAGGGTTTTATATACAACTGTACGTGGTATTTTACACAAAGGGCTCCATGATTCTTGGAGCCGTCGACATGCTAACTTCTTTGCATGTCCTATCTTTTGCATCTCCGAGCGTCTACACAACACTCATGCCCCGCTTTTTATCAGTTCATTTCCCCTTTCACTCGTCAAAGGATTTCTCTGTGGTTCTTCTCGGCCATTCACAGTCGTCGATCGTTCGCAAAATCCCGCCTATCATATATGGCGCCGTTCCGCCGGGCTCCGCCTCCAATGTTGCTCGATCGCCCCCACATACCAGGCAACGGGGTGGCAACTTTGGAACGAAACGTCGAAGTTGTTCCCGCGGAAATGCTTGACGTTGGCACGTTGGAAGCATTAGTGACCTCTCCGTGACGGTCAGCTTGTCAATCAGGAGACTGGCCTTCGCGGAAGCTACCGCCGAGCCCCGTCGTAGTCCGGGTGGGTGTTGGTGCTTCACGGAAACACACCAAGAGCAACGTTGCCGTTTTAGCGATGCACGAGGCCGATTCCTCATTGCAGCCTCGGGACTAATTGCTCCTCCATTAGTCCCGTGGGACGGTGACCGCTCCCCGGCTTCGAGAAATGATGAAGCGTAAACAGCACTCCACAGCTGCACGTCTGTCGGTGAGGCATCCTTTGTCCCTAAGGACCGCCAAGCACAACAGCAGACAGTTTTAGTATGTTCTGTGTAGACTGTAATAGTAAAAGTCCAAGATGTATTAAAACGGAATACAGGCCTTTCTATCGATATTTTGTGTACTTATGCCAGTAAACATTTACATACTGTATAGACTAAATCTGCTCTTATTCTGTAATATATTGGCTATGTGCTGTTGTCTACGCGTCTGTATTATATCTAGCATGGTCGCCATGGACGGTGGTTAAGTATACTTAACAGCTCCGTAGTTTCAGCATTTCATGGGCCAGGGCTAGCTTAAGTATTTACTGTGGCATTTTTGCTCAGAATGAGCACATTTACTTTTGTTTTATTAATTGCTAATTAAGTACTCGCTTGGAAGCTGCATCTCGCGTCGACGAATCAGGAGCGCGATGGTGCATTCACATGACGGCTCGTTCTCCGCGTACTCGGGCAGCACGTACCGCCATGGTACATTGCTCGCAGCGCAAACTTCGAAGGACCGCTCGGCGCCGTTCAATTGGACATTAATGCTTTCGCATTCACAACTCACAAGAAGTGCTTAGGTCTGGACTGGACAAACTTTATTTGGGTCCTGCAGGACGCGCTTAGGGCGTAGTGGGCGTCTCCCACGTAGGGACCGACAGTCCTCAAATTAGGTGTCCTCAAATTTTTGTTTTCGGCTTGTCATTGTTTTCCTCTCACTGATTAGGCAATGCCTGCCGTTGGAGTACATACGGCAGGCATTGTCAAATCCTGACTGGGAGCTTACCAGTGTCGTTGAAAAGAAAAGTGTACAATCATTGCATTATACTGGTGCTAACATATGAGGCAGAAACTTGGAGGTTAATAAAGAAGCTTCGAGAACAAGTGAAGGACCGCACAAAGAGCGATGGAACGAAAAATCTTAGGACTAACGTTAGGAGACAGGAAGAGAGCGGTGTGGATCAGAGAACAAACGGAAATAGCCGATATTCTAATTGGCATTAAGAGGAAAAAATGAAGCTGGGCTGGCCACGTAATGCGTAGGATGGATAACCGGTGTACCATTAGAGTTATAGAATGGATACCAAGAGAAGGGAAGCGCCGTCGAGGATGGCAGAAAACTAGGTGGGTTGATGAAGTTAAGAAATTTGCTGGCGCAAGTTGGAATCAGCTAGCGGAAGACAGGGGTAATTGGAGGTCGCAGGGAAAGGCCTTCGTCCTGCAATGGACACAAAAATAGGCCGATGATGATGACGCGACAATGATGATGATGATGATGCCATTGTTTTTATCTCTCGCTGTATTGCAGGGAGATATACGGGGTGATCATTTTTAAGTTTACCGGGATTTTTAAAAATACCCTGTTGCCAATAACACAATTCTTGTCCTTGAGCTGGATTATTCGAAAAGGCGGACATTAGTAACACGTGAAATCTAAACACATATTCAACTAATTAACAAATATACAGTAATTAATTTCGTCATTAATTACTTTACGGCGCATATTGCAATTTACGAATTGTAGCCGGGGAGTTGGCAAAACGATTATCCACTTAAAATGAATCTCCAGGATGGCACCAGTTTCGAGATATTATTTCCCAAAAATGTGGTACTACATGGACGTTCCAGTTAGTTTTGTGCTTCAATGCATAAAATAGCGTTTTGTTGAAAAAGTAAGTGGCGCGACAGTGCATTTTTACGACGAGTTTGATGGCGCTTATCTCCCAACCGCTGTCATTCTGGAAATGAATTCCAAATGCATATGCCTTGCAAACTCACCGGCTGCAATTCGTAAATTGCAATATGTGGCCTAAAGTAATTAACTAAGAAGTTTGCGTGTGGGCACGCGTGTATGTGCGCGCGCACAAAATACGGTCTGTAGTTGATTACTGCGACAAATGTAGAGGCGGATCGCTTGACAGTTTGTCATTGGGAAGTGGCTTCTGAGCCAATTTTCCCCATATATTCGTATTCAATTCCGTTGGAAAATGTCGCAATTTGAACGCCTCCGTAACTACTGGCGTCCTTCATGAATCGGGCGCAAACATTGGAAGCTGTGGCGCGCCGCTTCCTTGCGCTACGTTTTTAACGCTCGAAATGCGAAGTTAACGACGTCGGCCCTAATGAGTCCGTAACCGGAGAGCCGCTTTCTAATCAATACGTCGCTCCTTGTTTGGGCGTTATTTCAGCTGCTCGCGCGGTCTTTATTCTCTGCTTCTCAGGAAGCCTGCACGTGTTTTGATTGTTGCGCACTTGCTCTTAATGCGTATCAGTCAATGTAGCGGCCGCAGGGATCTCGTGCTTGGCGCCCGCAGTCGGTCTCAGTAATCGCGGAACTCCACCGTTGCGGCAACAGTTCTCTTCCGACGCTCCGCAAGGGCGCTTGGCTCAAACCTTCCTTCTCGTGCTTGGAAGACTAAACACGAGGAATCTAAATGCGAATACCAAGTGTTCAGCGTAAAAGGCATTCTACTCCTGCCCTTCTCTCACGTTCGTCTTCTCTCCTTGTGCGTGCGTGTAGGAGAGGGAGGGGGGGGGGGGGAAGGGCTTTTATTTCGCGAAACAGCGGATGCGCCCGCGAATCGAACGTGCTTGCGCTACAGAGCCACCTGTTGACCGGGAAGGGAGTCATTAATCTCAGGCTAGGGACCGTCTCGTCCACTTATTATTCCCTAGCACCCAAGTCGCCGCCAGACCTAGGGGCTGCCTAGGGACTAATCGGATGTTCCGGAGGCCGAGGCGCTTTTTCTGACGTGTGCACTGAGAAACGACGTGTAAATGTAAGCGCAGAGTTTTTTCAGACCGGCATAGGACGAAATAATAATAATAAAAAGCGGTACTCCTTACTTGCATGCTGCTTCATGTGCTTATTTTCAATTCTGGACTGAAGGCAGTCGGATTTTGGCGTTAAGTCTATATGGCGGATTTCGTTGGTTAAAAGGGCCCGTTTGCTTCGATCCCGTAAGCTGCAAATTTGTTTCGTTGTTTTAAGTTAACGTAAATAAAACATGTAGGATATGTGTGCCAACTTACTGCGCCGCATATTCCTGGTACGGACATCGGGAAACTGGTCTTGACCTCAAGAGCAAAGGGGCGTGTCTTCAGCGGTGGCTGGCTTCGTTAGCGCGATTAAAACGTGCACTGAGTTATCATTAAAAATATAATAAGCAACTTGTATCTAATTATCGTGTGATTTATTAGCTCACAATACTTGACATGTGCTACCTTGAGCAATATGTTGGATGGAAATTGTCATTTCATGTCTGTCAAACGCTGTTCTTGAATGAATTAATTTTCGTTGAGGCACTTTAGCAACACCTTCAGCACGGGCGCGGCAGTGTAACCGCGCTAGCATTATTAGAGTTATTAGAGCACTGTGGTTCTACATGGGAATGACAAAGCTTAATTAGGCCTACTTAAAAACGTGCGCTATTATTTACTTTTGCGTCCAATACTACAACCGCCAAACATAAATTTAGAAATAGCCAGGAAGGGAACGCCTGCCACTAATTACACACTTACGCTGCTTAGCGTTAATTAAACAGTCTCGCCCGAGAGCGTGCGATATATCGGGCCGTAAATGATGCCCCCTTGTGAGGATCCGCATCCTTCTGGGCGAACGTGCGCAGATGCGAGAGAAATAAGAGAAAAAGCTTAGAGGTCGGCCTGAACAGCTGTGCTCTAACCTACTAATTAAGCGTTAATGGATGGGTGGGGCAAGAGAAACAATAGGAGAGCGATAAAGCGAAAATGATAACACGAGGAAAGTAGATGCGCATGAATTTTATCAAAACGGAAACAGTTTATACATATGGGTGCAAGTATAAGGAGAAGAAACATCCCTTGCCTGCTTGGGTAAAGGCGTTGTTCAAGGTTGGCCGCGCAAGCATCTCGCCTTCCGAACGTTCGCCTCGCCCCCTACGTTACCACGTATTACATGGGTTGAAGTAGCAGCCGAAGCCGCCGCCTTGAGATATGTAGATAAAAACATCAATTAGAACTTTCATTGATCATGCTCAGGAGAAATCACAGTAAATGCTGTTAACTTTCATCTGTCGCACTTTATCCGGCTCGGAACTATTTCTTCACGAGCAAGCACTGCGATCACAGGTTTTCTCGACGGTACTGTAATCAAACGTACATCTTTTTAAGGGGACATTATAGACATTATTGAATTGTCACTCGTCTAGAACTCCTGTTCCCAATATAATTTCTTAATTCCTCATCAAAAACACGTTAGCGACGTCTTTAATGTTGAATGTCGTGGATTTCTGTGGCATTTCGCGGTTTCTGGTGTGTTTTGTGCATGCCGAAAATTCCAGTAGAAACTCCCAGGTTCATTTTCGAATAAAATCTTCCACGTTTTATATAATTAAAAATGATCTTTACTCGGCCCTGAAGATCGGCACCGCCAGCCGTCCCTTGTGATAGTATAGGCTAAGCGCAGAATTGATAACGCTAACAAACTCCGCACTGTTCACGGCCATAGCAGCAATATACAGTATAGCATGTGATCATGCCTAATGCAGAGTCATTGCGCATTACGCGTGCAACTTGATGTCATGCTCTCTGTATGTAGTGTGAGCTTATTTTACTCTGAGGGATTGTTAAAGCTTTTGGGTATTTCAATCGGGAGTATTGTTCTCTCGCTTAGTGGTTATTTGTCTTGAGCTACGGATATTGGGATAGCGGGCTCTTCAGTCGCCGAACTCCTCATACTGCCGCAGTTAATAAACAACAATAGTAGAAGTGAGCTGTCCACACTGTAAGAGGAATAGGCACAATAACGGTTTCCGAACTGGGAAAAACTTTAACCACGCCGTTATCGAGATGGACAACGTGGACAAAAAACGTGGACAGAAAGAAATAACCTTCCTTGCCGAGGCGGGATTCGAGCCCGCGTACCCACGGTCCCAAGGCGAGCATCGTAACCACTAGGCTATACAGCCACTTTTTTTTTTTTCGTTATTACATGGGAGCAGAACCTTCAGCAACACAATCACCGTCATTTTGGCCCTGCGAGGAAGGGGCACACGATAGCACTACCGTGAATAAGCTTGCGCAACCCTGCTTATGCATGGGACGCATAACTACCGGGAGCCAATGCAAGACTTTCATACATAGCATATGAGCCTGAAAGCGTTGTTAATTTTGGTCGCTATCGTGCGCTCATGCATTCATTTATAACGCTGCTCTTTTGCTGCCGGCTCTTCTCGTTTTCTTTTTAAAATATTTTGCCTTTTCTTAATTCTGCGCGGGCCGCGCATAATTAAGTCTTTGTAGCATGTGAGAGCAGCTTTTGTTTTCTTCCGTGTGCTGGACTTCTTGCGGCAGAACGGGCTTGTTCGCCAGGACTGTAGCGCGTAAGGGCGCCTGCCATGATGGCAGTTTAGTGGAGCGGGTATTATTCGTGTAGAGAGAGCAGCCACAGAGTGGAAATACAAGCATCGAGAGCTTGCTGGCTGAACGTGCAGGTCGTTGCAATATGGAATGAAGATAGAGGGGAAAGAAAAAAAGAAGCTCCGGCCAATATGAAAGAGAGAAAGTGCTATATGTTTCTTCTAACGCGACTCTTTATGGCTCGTTTAATTAACTTGAGATCTGGTTTCGCAGGCGCTTTCTTTCTCGTTTATGCCCATGTTATGCGGATATTCTTCTTTATATCGTAGAAAAATGCAACGTAGTCAGCTTCCTTTGCAGAATGCTTACGCAAAAGGAGGTGGGAAGAGCGGGAATTACTAACACTTGTGTATCAGTAAGTGATACACAAGTGTTAGTGATACACAAATGATACACAAGTGAGCCCCAGTGTTATTGCTGGGATTCTATATTTTCGCTCTGTTTGTTTGTGCTTTAAGGTTTGGCGTTGGTCACGATTTCGCATTGTCTGCGCGAAACTAATTAGGCTGGTATGTGCTTTTGTGGCCAGTGTACCACGATGTTGATGCCATCCACAAACAGAACGAGTTATGGATCTGTAACACGCAGCTTTGCTCGTATGGACACGTTTCTTGGAAACGTTTTTGTCACTTACGTTACAAGACAATATCATATCCATGGAACATAACACTATATATACATGCACTTTGTCTGTTTGCAGTCAATAGAATATTCGCAAGATTGAATATAAGTATCTGTATGATATCAATATCAGTGTTGTCAGTAAAACACGACAGGCTTCTCCTGTTGACGTGAAACATAAGCTCATTGAGAACGCCATTCTGTAGATGATCAATAGGTGATTGTATAAATGATTTAATCATCGGTCGGTAAAAGCTCACTCAATTTTTCATCGACAGTCGTAAAAATTTCTCGCAGAGCAGCGTCGTATTGCCAGTCGATGTAAGCGTCAACAGACGGATATTTCTGTTGGATTGAATTGGATTGCAAACACGTAGAAACACAACGGAATTGCTCTTAATAAAAGATGTGGCGCTTTTACTGGACGCCTCATGGCGACTGACGTTGCATCTCGTAAGTCATGCGTATTGAGTACGTCTGATCAGCGACTAAATGCTACCACGCTGTCTGAAACCAGATTAGATTGTTGCAGTTGTGTAAATTATGGTCAATTTAGCGAAGGAATTCAAGAATAAGGCTCTGCGATCCACGATAAAGCAAAAAGAAAATGCCTAGTTCATTATTGTAGTTGCGCATGTGAACTATCAGTCGATGGCCGCGTGTTCATTCGATGAAGCACATCATCAGATGCATCGCAAGCCTATAAGAGATCCTCTTAAGGCGCTCTGGTACAGGGCGTCGTATTTATTTATTTATGTATGTATGCGAACACTCGCTGGCACATACTCGGTGAGCCAAGTTGACGAGACATTTATTGAGGAGCGGCACATTCACGGCGCAGTTCGCGAAAACGTTGGCCTGAAGGGCGTTCAGTGAAAAGCGCCACGTGCCGACTGCATTTGTAGCGCAGCTTGCTGAAATATCCGGCTGCTGTCCTTGAGGAACCATTGTGAAGTGGGTTTGATTCCGCCCAGCACTGGAGCAAGTTAAATGCTATCTCACTCACTCACTCTGCCTCAGTGAGGAGGTTCCTGGTTATGGTCATTGACGACTGTGCCTGTGTCTTCCTCTTTCTGGGGTTTTACGTGCCAAAACCAGTTGTGATTATGAGCCACGCCGTAGTGGAGGGCTCCGGATTAATTTTGACCACCTGGGGTTCCTTAACGTGCACTACAACGCAAGCACATGGGCGTTTTTGCATTTTCGCCTCCATCGAAATGCGGCCGCCGCGGCCGGGATTCGATCCCGCGACCTCGTGCTCAGCAGCGAAACGCCTTAGTTGACTGAGCGACCCCGGCAGGTTGACTGTGCCTGTGTCATGTGAAAGCTTAATTTCCTCGATGTACACTCCCAAAAGCGAGTGAAGCGAAGAAATGCAGGCAGGAAACGAAGGAAAGATATAGAATTAAAACTTAAGGAGAAGAACTAGGAAAAAAGAAAACAGACTTTATTGTATTGGTGATAGCATTGACGTCGCAACTCTCGCTCTTTTAGTACAGTACTGCTCCTATCTTTTCTTATCACACGCTATTGCGGGCGGTTGCGTGTTATGTCTTGGCACATGCTTCCTAAAGTAATTTCAAAAATAGGATAACTAATACGACGTGGTTTGTAGCGTCCTAGAGCACTGTTACCGCAGAAGACGTCGACTAATATGGGATCGGGAGAAGGAGAGTACGCCAGTAGCACTCGCAGTCACGTCCCCTTCTGCGAATTGTCTGCTGGTTCATTTCCAGCACGGCGGCGCTCAATTGCCGCATCGGCACTGTTTGCGCTTGCAGGGCTCGACACCCTCGAAGCGAACCAACACCCACGCCCGCGCGTGGTCACTCCGAAAGAACGCCCCGTGTGACGAATAGTGCTTGTGAATCTGCCCACACAGCGATAAGGTGCTACAACGCCTCGCCGGCCCAACGTTGAGTGCAGAAAACTTTCCGCAACGCTCAGCAGCCGATTTTCGAGATCTCGTTTCTGCGCAGAGGCACTTGTCGCGGACCGCCATCTTGGCGTGCTTTGCTTCCCCATTATCCCCGGAATTCGTTGGGAGATCGATGAGACAGGCAACTTTTACGTTGTCCCACGAAAACCGTGCAACGCCATGGAAGCGAGGAAATACGTTCGCTTATTTGATAAGCGAATATAGCGACACTTTGATCTGCGTCCACTTCGTCTGCATTGGAGAATTGAGTGCAGATGACGCTGCAAGCGCGTTTTGACGTTGGCACCGTTGGCACCGGAAAGCTTAACAACAAAAATAGTTCCTTACATGCAGAGCGCTGTTGAAGTTCAGTGCTACATATTTCGGCGCAAAGGGGGCCACTTCAGAGCGACTAGTCGCTCCCGCAACGCCGGACGGTTTTAGTTACACTACCGACGGCTTGAGAGTGATGGGTTCGCGCTCAAGCTCTACGCGTGTCTTCCTGCGTGTCGAGCTCTATCTGCCCATCTCGTTTCCTGTAACTGGCTGCGGCTTTCCTTGTCAAGTTGATGGATTTCGAGATTTTCTGGCGACTCGAGCGCGCCGCGCCACTTTCTCGTGCAGCTTTGAAAAGTGGCCGCGCTTCGCGTTGTCGGTGTACAAGCAACGGAGATCTCGCCGCAAGTGCCCGAAGCTGAACTTTTTGGCTTCCGCACCGAGCTGGCTCCCTCCTTGTTGCTAGGGCGATGGGCTTTTGCGAACGCGAGCTGAAGTGCGCATGTGAAGAGAATTGCAGCGCTTCTTTGCGTCACGCACTTGCAACGGCCTTAAAAAATAACCCTGCAGGCTGCGTACGAAAGGAACGGTTTAGTTCTTATCATCTGCGGTTAAGATAATATCGTTGTCTTCGTACTAAGGATTTTATCTGGTTTATACCTACATCTGCTTAGATTGCAGTAAACACATCGTGCTGCTTTGTTAGCACATCGTGTTACATGCATTAGAACTGCGTTAGAACATGCACAGTGCGTAAAATTGTTGCTGTAACTGTCGCGCTCCAGAGTGTTAATGCGCATGTTTTTCTCTTTCGTTATTTTTTTTCATTGCATTTCCAAATAATATTGCCACATTTCTTCAGCACAGGGCAACTAACCAATTGTTACTCTGGTTAGCTTCCCTGTCTACCGCTCGCGAGTGAAAGGTTGGGTATGTAGCAGAAATACCTGTTTTCCAAAGCGCATCGTCAATAGAAGAGATCATATTCACCTTCGGACACAACCCCTTTCCCTTGCGTAGGAAGCGTGATTTGTCATTGCTCTCGAAAGAGAGCTATTGTGCTACACGGATCTATTTCACCACCATCCAAGAATTGACGACTACTACTACTACTACTACTACTACTACTACTACTACTACTACTACTGACTTCTACTGCCGCTGCCCGCCGCCGCTTTCCCTCTTATTATAACACAGTTTTAGTTGGACGTCCGCAACCATCCACGTACGCAGCGCGCGAGGTCGTGCGTACGCAGCGAAGCGCGCGCGCGCGCGCGAAACGGCAATAGTTGGCCGGACGCAAAAGATTTGAGAAGTGGATTGCCGACTTGGACGGTAATATCCTACTCAGCGCCGCCATACGCCAGCTTCTGAAACCGTGTAGCCAACATCAGCTACCACGAAGTCAAACCACATGCCGGAGCCATATCCTGTACGATATCGAAAATTACGCTCTCGTGGACACGCGAGAACGTCCCGCAACGGCCGCAGAGCCCGCAGCAGACGCTACACAGCTTTTGAAAAGCTGCGGGCGCACGCAAGAGACCGTGCGTGCTCCTGCGCATGCTCACTCCGTGGGCCTCCGTGAAACTGTCCATTATCTCCGTATGTTTCTCGCTGCTGCAACCCTGCTCACTCACTCACTCACTCACTCACTCACTCACTCACTCACTCACTCACTCACTCACTCACTCACTCACTCACTCACTCACTCACTCACTCACTCACTCACTCACTCACTCACTCACTCACACACACACACACACACACACACACACACACACACACACACACACACACACACACACACACACACACACACACACACACACACACACACACACACACACACACACACACACACACACACTCGCGAGATAGATAGATAGATAGATAGATAGATAGATAGATAGATAGATAGATAGATAGATAGATAGATAGATAGATAGATAGATAGATAGATAGATAGATAGATAGATAGATAGATAGATAGATAGATAGATTACTTATTCCAGTGCGGTGGCGCTTGGCCCTACAACGAACCACACTGTAGAAGTGGGCTTCCCCACACGATACCTCTTGTGGAGGTGGAGCCAGCTTCGACTAACGAAGGAGCGGCTCGCGTAGGGGCCTCTTCGGGAAGCATCTGAAGCGCTGGTATAGTTGAGTTCGAATCACTGACAGATTTCTTCTGCCTTTCGCATCATAGGAGCTTTTTTTGCTCCCATAAAGTTTGAGGGTCCACGCCGTCACCTCAGGGGTACACTCCGAGAGACCCCAAAGGGATTCTGCGTGCCACCCGAACACAAGCACACCGAGTCGCAACATAGGAAGCCAGTTTATTTCTGCATAAAGCTAGCTTCGAAAGGGGCTCGAGAAAGTGGCGACGCTCGCGACAGTAACAAGGCTCTACGCTGCACAAGCGCGGCAATACATGTAAACTCGAAGAAAGTTGTGCATTCAGACGGCAGCGACAAACTGTTCAACAAGCATTAGTTGAGACTCAGAGAAAATACTTGACGGTAAATCTTCGAAGACGGGGCCGTCACGCGGTGCGGCTGATCGGTAAAAGGCTCGTGGTGCCTTCGCGCTGTCGGCTAGTTGACGGCGCACCGCATCGCTCCTCAAGGGTCCTTTGACTGGCGCATTCTGCACAAGGCGCACTGCCGCGGGAACCTCGTCGTGGGCACTTCGTCGAGGTGCCGTGTGGCTCTTCTGAACGCGTCCGCCATTCCGGGGCCCCAATGAGATCCAGGTGCAGAGTAGCAGTGCCCCTGACGACACCCGCGCAGAGTTCGGCCAATCGTGCCTGGGTGGTTCACTCACTCGGAGTGCTTTACTCCGAGTGAGTGAAGAGTGTGGAATAGCGCAACCGAGTGCTCTACTCGGTCGCGTTATTGTTCGTAAATCTCTTTGTATTGACCCTTTTCGCGGAGCAGTCGCGTTATTGTTCGTAAATCTCTTTGTATTGACCCTTTTCGCGGAGCAGTTTGTTTTAGAGAAACGAGATGGCGCCCACGGTGGTGCGCCATACCTCTCCTCAGCTACCGCGCACGAATACGAAACCATTACCGCTTCTACCTTTCTTCTGTGCGATCAGCTGTCGGAAATGCAACTGAGTTTTTGCTAACACACTGTGCTCCAATCATGCTAGATTGAATCGTGTGGATTGAAGACGTGTGAAATAGTTTGCTGCAAAAATAGTTAGTGGCATGTTAAGGAATGGAATGAATCTGTGTGGCCAAGTTCGCGGATCGCTGCTGCAACTGTCCAAATGTGTTACCGGCACTTCGGGATGTATATACGTACGGCTTTGCTCGAGGATACAGAGATTTGCTCATCCTCCAGCTCATCGGTAACCTTGAAAGAAAGGGCTTCATCCCCAG
Organism: Dermacentor silvarum; assembly: GCF_013339745.2. Taxonomy (NCBI): domain Eukaryota; kingdom Metazoa; phylum Arthropoda; class Arachnida; order Ixodida; family Ixodidae; genus Dermacentor; species Dermacentor silvarum. The sequence goes on along the minus strand of NC_051164.1, from coordinate 114,666,669 downwards.
AACGTCGGCATGAGTGAGTACCACTCGTTGAACAATGACAAAGGGAGTAGCGCCGCTTGCTGTCATAGTAAGTTTTGTGCATCTTATCTATACACATCTGTCCCAAATGGCAGGAAAACTTACGCCCACTCTATCGCCGACGTGTGAAGAATAAGTGAATGAGCGCACACTTGAACATATGCGCACTGTATACTCACAATAAATGATGGACTATGCCGATGGCGCACGAATGGTTGAAGCTGAATGTTTCGTGACGGTCTACAAGACTAAGCGAGTTACTAGCTGTAATATATATTTGCTACAAGGTATTACAATGTACAAAACAGCTACGTTTCAAGCCTTGTGCGCAGCAAGAACAAATTTATCGGAATTGAGCACACCCGCGAGCGATTAGGCAGAAAATAATCAGATAGTGGCCGCACCGAGGAACTTCACTGAGTCAGAAACATGCAAGCCAGTGTTTCAAAATATTTGCCGAATAAAGAACAAAAATAAAAACACACTAATCCTGACTGAATTCATAATCGGAAAGCTTGGATAGCTTGGAATACATATTTAGCCCCGCTCTTAAACAAGCACCATATACGCTGCTTGCGCCGTTTGGACATAGCTTAATCAGCTCCGAAAGCGCTTTTGCATGTTCTCTGAAGCTTTGATCAAAGCTTCGTGTCGTCCACCTAGTCACCGTCTACGATATCTCCGAAAACAGAGGTTTTCTAAGCCGCGCCAGCGTCATACACTTCCACTGTAAACAAGGAGGCAACGTAGGCAGTTGAGGCAAGCAATGGACACGTCACCACGTGATCAGACATGGCAGCGCCCATGGGATCGCCGCGAAAAGGGTCAATATTTGCCGTTGTACGTTAACGTGCTCTGTCCATGCTTTATCAGTACTCATTACTAATTCATCTCATTGTTAATTAGTTAATTAGTATATAATTAAAGCATTGACACTCTGATCTACATCACGTTTTCATACTTCGTACAGGCAGCGCCTGCTCTCTATCGCTGCGTCGTGTGTTGCTATCTCGTGTGGCGTCCTGTTGCGACGTCACCGCGTCGATGGCACCCGCCGTAGTGGCTCAGTGGTCACTGTGTTGGGCTGCTGAGCACGAGATCGAGCGATCGAATCCCGGCCACGGCGGCCGCATTTAGATAAGGCCCAAATGCAGAAAACACCCGTATACTTAGATTTAGGTGCATGTTAAAGAATCCCAGGTGGTCCAAATTAATCCAGAGTCCCCCAGTACGGCGTGCCTCATAATCAAACCGTGGTTTTGGCAAGTAAAACCCCAGAATTGATTTCCTTACCGCATCGTTGGCATTGTATCGCAAATATGCAAAAAACTTAAATCAGCGCTATGGAAGGGAAGATGACTGAGCCCAGCCGCTGTATAGCTGCACAGGCAGCTGCGATGCCCTCGAGAAGGCAGCACTGAGCCACAGGTACATGGGAGCGTCGTCCGTGCTGTGTGCGCAGCTGGACCAGCGCCGGTCGCTGCTTGCTCGGCGCCAATCGATAGGTGCCATCTTTCGATATGCTGTCACGGAAAATGTGCGGCTTTCTCGCGTAAACAAAACATAAAAGGAAGAGAAATGAATCATTCATGAGCCGTCTGTCCTATAAATATACACGTTATGTCCTGCTCCCGTGCCAGGCGAGCTGGTCGATACTGATTTGTGCTTTGCGGTATGTTTAGGTGCGTCCGTAAGTAGCCTCTCCTTGCTCGTTCCTCGAGACCGCTGCGGTCGTCAGAAAGAGATTATTGACTCTTCGCATTAAAGGCGCGTGAAATACACACGTCTTGCGGAGAGAAGTAATAGAGTAGGCTGAAAGGCACTCTCTGGCTGATGATCCGCGCATCCCTCAATGTGCGCCGATGGCCAGTCATTTACGCAGCTGAAGCCACAATGTTGCAGCGCCAGTTTGAGATTTAGAATAAAAAGCGAAACCTTTGACCTTTCTCGACGGCTTTCGCACGTGTCTGACTTACTGGAATAAATTGCTTATCTGTAAATGTTCGCGTCTCGAGCGTACTTGGCTTTCTGCGCCCCGTGTTTGTGCGATTAAATACGGCTTACAGAATGCGCTCCCGTATTGCCGTGTCATTGCACTATGCAATACACATTGGTGTTTCCTGGCTTTGACTGCACTATTTTTTCTCACGTAGTATCGTGTCTTCTTTCTAGCAGCGCGCTGTCGTGAAAACACACCCCGACATAAGTAGCGAATTTTGGTTATACGGGTTGATATCTCTGTCTGCGTTTTCTTGTATTGTGGGGTCGAACTCACCTGCATATTGGCGAAAAAGAGTGGCCCTACACGGTCCTGTGGTTATCGTGAACCGCATATATCTTTTTAATGTGAAATTTAAACCGTGGGAAAACCTGTGGGGCGAATTCACAAAGCTTCTCGTGGGTAAGTGTACCTTGCCACTGGCCTGCCGCCTTCGCTAATAATATGTCCATCATTTGGATTGGCTAGAATTTGCTGTTACGAACAATTCTAGGGTAATGGTAGTTCATGAATAGGGGCCCTGTAATTTTATCAGTCTACAGGTACAGTGCAAGGAGACATACAAGAGAGATATAAAACAGGAAATTCAGGGACTTAATCCATAGTCGCGTCTGTTAGCTACCCTACACGTAGAGGAAGGGGAAATGAAAAAAAAAAAAGGCTAGAGTGTCAGTGTTCACATGTCCGCAGATCAATGTTCACTGATGTTTATAGACACATATAGCCCAGTTGCCTCTAAGAAACACGGGTGCGCATAAAGGTGCGCACTAACGTATGTGGCAAATGCAGAGGGCTTGCCGCTTTGGTGTTGCTAGTGTCTCGAAACAGCAAATTCATTTGTTTCCGTAAGCATTTACTTGTGTGTTTCGATGAGACGTTATGTGACGGCAACCTAGCTGAAGCACATTTTTAGTCGGACCGCAAAGCATACTCATCCGTGAAAGGCGCGTTTAGGCGGCGGCGCCATCTCCCCAAGAATGGACGCTCGCGCGAAAGAATAGGGAGCATCTAGGGAACTGGTTGGCGGGGAGAAATATAATAGGTAAATTCTGGGGAAGCGAACGGCACACCGTTAAGTCGTGCTTCCCACGGGGAAAAGAAATTCAGACGATAGAAATGTATAAAAAACAAAATACAGAATAATGAAAACTTGAAACGAGTCGGCTATTGGCTCAAGAAAAAGTGCGGCATTGAAGTTAAAGGAACGCGACGCCTGGGGTAAAAAAAGCAGCGAGAGCGGAGCGTGCTGCGCGCGCTTTTGCTCCGATAGCAGAATGGGCAGGTGTGGAAAGGGAATAAATCTCGGATGCAGGAGGGGCTGCACCGAGTGTGGCGAGAGATGCCGGCGAGCGGGGAGAGCGCCAAGGGTCGCTCATGGCGTCTTCTGGAGAGCGGTGGCGCACGAAGGAGAGAGGGAGCCGCTCCTCGCTTGCGCGCGCGCGCGCAACCCCCACGCCCCCGGGCAGCGGGGAACCCCGGAGCTCGAAACCCGGCGCGAGTCAAATCGAGCGCTGCTCCTGCGCGAGCGCCCAGAGTCTTTGGGGAGAGAGAGCGAACGCAGTTCCACGGTGCTTTATTGCACTGCCTCCCGCTTAGTTTGCTGCACGCTATACACTGGGAACAGCAGTGCAGCAACCGGTGGCCCCCACTTCTGCAACAGCGCGCGCTCGCCGATAGGGCCGCCAGTGCGTTCAAAGCAGGGCACGGTGAACATTATCCGCGTTCCCACCCATCCCGCGCGCCACACTTGCAAGAGCGGGCGGTGCGTCCTGAAGACACAGGAGCTGTGCATCTGCAACGGATTTGCGTATTTGTCTATATAGCTTGCGGTGCTCCGCGAGCGTCTCGCCGGTTTGGAGTCGTTTCGACCGCCTACTTACTCCGGCAGCCGGCCGCGCGCGCGCAGGTGTCCTGCGGGACGACGACCCGTGATGGCTTGATCGTCCCCGATCCAGCCTTCCCTTCTTGTGGAAACACCGCCGCTCTCGAGGTGGACTTCGCGCACTCAGCGTGATAGCGGCCAACGCCACGTTTTTGTTCAACCCTTGTGAGGGCGATTATCCTGCGATCCCTGCCAGCTGTGGCCTCGGTCGAAGCTCCTGCCAGCTCTTCTTCTTCACCGCACCGGACCCTATTTCTTTCTGGCATCGGTGGCCGAAGAAGACTCAAACGCGTCCTTGCCGGTCGCTGCGTCGTGTTATTGTGCGCTGGCAGATTGCTTTCTGCGTGACGTTCGCGCCGAGTACGTGCGTCCCGAGTGAATTGGCCGACTACGGCGCGACGTCCCAGCCGGCGAACGGCGAAGACCGCGGTCTGAGAGAGACCGCCGAGCTGTTGTTCGTGCCGATTCCTGCGTGCCGCGCAGCTGATACTGCTGTCGTGTCCGTCGCCCGTTCTTGACGCGCGGGTGCGCGATTGTGCTTTGTGCGCCGACTGCGAGCCTCGTTTACGGAGTGACCTTGGAATTTTGTGACTGCACCGAGGAGGCGCCTAAATCAACGCAGCGCCCGGATCGTCCCAGTGTCCCTCGAACATCCATGGTGAGGAATGGTGGGCCGTTGCAGGTCGCTTGACTCCCATGTACTCAGAGTAACCAGCGCCCTGCAACACTGTCCGGTTGCATTGCTCGTAGATTCTCTGTCGCGGCGTTTCCGTGTGTTTCTGCTTGCCAGCGCGCAAACGCTACCCTTTGGAACCAGTCCAGTTTAGTGTGACTGTGTTACTTTCTCGACAGCATTTGGGTCCGGTGGAAGCGACGCATTTTATAGGGGGCGCGGCGCTACAGTGGTAACGGTGGACGAAATACGTCCAAGTCGGGGCTTCACGAGGATCAGAACGGTTCTATTTCATTGACAAAATCTATTTCATAGACAGAAGATGTGACTTATTATTTTTGGCGGCGATTCAGTACAAAATCGTTTCTACGTTACGCGTCGCGGTGTTCGTTATCTGCCAATTATTCTTAAAGGCGAGTAAGTACTTTGAGCCAACGGGCTTCTTCCTGGGGCTTTTTTCAACGGATGGCTGTTGGCGTGTTGCAGCCTGCCCACACGTCGTTGCCTCTCATTCCGATAGTCAGTTTTAAAATACCGTTATTCCGAATCCGAACCATTTAGGCCGCTAGAGAGCTTTCACGAAGCAAATTTCCTTTAGTGAAGAGTTCCCTCGTCGAATATATTTGTTTTTTCAAGCACCTTTTATTCCCTTTAACCCTTTCCCTAGCATAGGCTAGCCAGCTGGTACTTACACTGGCTAACTTCCTTGTCTTTCCTTCCCTTTCTGATCTCTCTCTCCATGGTAAAACACCGCTCGCGCAATTTGCTGTATAAAAGGAAGAAAGGAAAGTGTCGCCCGGCACAAGAGAAAGACACGCGTCACGGACATCTGTGCACACACAGCCAAGATAAGCAGAGCACCCATATGCACGGTGTCCTGGGATAATAAACTGATGCGCAGGCACGACAGCACTTAATCGACACCATGCGTCCGTTCACAGCGCAGTCTCAACGCGACAAAAAAACATTTAGAAAAAAAAAAAACGTTCCTTCAACACCACGCTTTCTTTCTGTTTTTTTTTTTTTCCTGTTTTTCACATTACCTCGCGGAGAGGTCTAGTCGCGTGCCATCACGACTGGCACTATATATAGCGGAATCATTCATCCGTTTGGTCTCGACTGTCGGTTAGTCTCTTCTTCTTCTTTTATTTCTTTTTTTGTTTTGCAGTAACTGCAGTAACCTCACTTCGCAGTGAGGTGACTGCAGGTTAAACTCGCTGCAAAGCTACAGGAACATACGGAAAGGACACACAAGACACGTTTTAACGCAATAGCGTTAAGGGCCCCGTGTCGCAGAAAATCCAGCGTCGGCGTGCGATGTCAGTGGGTGGCGGAGAAAATCACCCCCAACCCCGCAGGCCCTCTGAATATATTTAGGTACATGTATATGCCACGCCTTCTTATATGACATGCGCTATATGCGTGTTATATTGCCACACCATTTATCAATTATGTTGCTCATACCTTGTCTTGCATTCTTGGCGAAGCTATTCCTCAAAATTTTGAGAATGACAATCCACAAACAAATTTCATGAAACAAAACACCCACAGCGCATGTCTTTTATGTTAAATCTTCTCAGACTGAAAGATTAGAAGTACGAAACAAAAACGGAAACCTGAAAATTATGCAATTTTTTTGGCGCGGCTCTGCAATATCTCCGGGATCGGCCCACGCAAGAGGCCGCGTTTCTACCAGAAAGCTCGCCTTCGTGCATAGCGTTCGCCGCCACTGTTTCCCGGTAACCATCACGGTTGCTTAAGCTGCCGTTGTCGGGAAGCGTGAGAAGCAGTCAGGGATCTTTATTATTATTATTTGAATTGTAAACATATAATACTATCGCGTTCCACAAGCGAAGCTTAAGCGTCCTCCAATTTTTACACGTATGCTGTAACAGAAGCTAAAGGAAAATATCGGGCCTGGATAGGAAGTTACTCTTCTCGAATTGCGAATACGATTGATCCTGCGATGACCGGACGCTCTCTAGTCCAGGAATGATGGGGGAAATGTGGGCAGCTTGCACTAGTGGTGCAAGGCTGCAGTAAACAGCGGAGTGGTGATCGACCTAGCTTCACTGAGCACGAGGTCGCGGGATCGAATCCCGGCCACTGCGGCTGCATTTCGATGGGGGCGAAATGCGAAAACACCCGTGTACTTAGATTTAGGTGCACGTTAAAGAACCCCAGGTGGTCCAAATTTCCGGAGTCCCCCACTATGGCGTGCCTCATATTCAGATCGTGGTTTTGGCACGTAAAACCCCATAATTTTAAAGATCGACCTAGCTTCTTCCAGGTTTTACTAGGCTTGGCTAAGTTTTGCTAAAAAATGCTAAGCGCTGCTAGGCACGGTATTCCGAATCGGCTCGTCGCCGACGCGCATAGTCTCTCTTGGCCGCGCGAGGCGTTTCAAGATGAACGGCTTCTTCTTCGGGTGTCCGGATATTCTTTGGTCGTCCCATGTCAAGGCTACATGTACTCGCCACAGAGTCGACGAGAGCTCTGCCGCCGTCGCGGCGGCTCCGAGCTTTATCTCCCCGGTGACGTCACGGCCAAGCTACGCCTTCACACTTGCCGGGGCGTGACTGGTCGAAACCTGCCGAGCCGCCGCCAGAGGCGCCTGCTGCAGTCACGGACACCGCGCGCGTTCGGCGCGAACGGGGGGAAACGGGGAAACGCGAACGCCTACGACAGCAGCTGTGCGCGTTGCCTCGTTGGTGCTGCTACAATTTCTTTCTCTCTCTCTCATTTTCTCTTTCTCTCTCCTGAGTATAGCGCGCGCCGCGCGCATGCTTTCCTTCCCTCTACTTAACGTCCCATGTCAAGGCAACATATGCACGGCACGGAGAGGAGGTGAAGCACACGCCGCTCCGCGAGGTGGTTGCTAGGCAATCCAGGTGACTCATCGCTCAGCGATGTTTTTTCGGATGACGAGCATGGTTTTATGGATAGCTTAAACAGCTTCGCTGTTAAAAATTTGGAGTACGCTTAAGTTTAGCCTTTAAGAGTAGAACGCGATAGCGTTATTGGACGCCGTTGACGCTGACACCGACACCGTATTTTCTGCGACATGGGGCCCTTAACGCTCTCGCGTTAAAATCGAACTCTTCATTCGTCGAACTTGTGCCAGAGAAGGGAGCAACGCTCAAATCACGATAGCGGCGCGCACAGTCCTAAAGAAACTAGATCGACGGGTTTGACGTGCGAAAACCACCATCTGATTATGAGGCACATCATATCGGGAGACTCCGGAATAAATTTGACCACCTGGGCAATCGTTAACGTGCACCCACTGCACGTATGGCATGCAGGCGTTTTTGCCGCCGCGGCATCAAATCGCGCGACCTCGAGCGTATATGAGCGCGATTGCATAGTCGCTAAGCCACCACGGCGGCTGCGCACGGCCTTCTGTCGTCGAATCTGAACTCACGGGTCAAGTTCGTCGGCTTATTATGCATTTACCACGATGCATTGAAGAATAATTGGTCGTTCACGCTTATACAGTTGAACCCGGATATATCTAATCTGAAGGGAATCGCAAGTTCGATATGTAGTTAATTCTATATATAAAATAAAAATTTTGTACAGAAATTTTCAAGGGCAATTCACAGCTGTTCATATACACAATAATTCGTTATATGTGGGTTCGATATATCCGGGTGCGACTCTATTTGAAAATGTGCAACCGCATTCGCGTCGTGCGTGTGATCAGATTAGACAAAATTAAGATACTTCACTACAGAATCTGCGACAACATTCAATAACTTTCGGATACAGTATAGGCGCGTGTTACACCGAACGGTGCTTGATCGCGCCTCGGCAAGAAAGTTTATTTTCTTTCTTGGTTATTTCTTGATACGCACCACAAATTACGGCTGGCTTAAACAGCTTCGCTATTAAAACGCGAGAAAGGTGTGCTGATGCCGCTTCTAAGTGCCGCATGAGATCTCCGCAACACCGTGGGTAGCGCTGGTACCCCGCCGAGCCTATTTAAATGAGGCAGTAAGAAAGAAGCCAAATGTGCGAAAATACCATGTCATGCTCGATGTCGCCACGATGTCACGCACACCGTGGCTTGGTCCGAAATTCGAGAAGTTTTGCGAGTAGTTTTGTATACTGTTGGAGCCATTCTTGTAAAAATTTTTGCAGAACGTCATTAAATTAATTGCAGTCATTTGTGTCCGAGCCGCTCTACTATCGCCTCGACTCTCTCTGTTCACGCGTCTCCTGTCGACCTGTCGAATACGGGCTGAAAGAGCTTATCTAGCAGTCTAGATTAATTTAGTGTTTCAATTTAGTGCACCGTAAAGAGGAATATTTACGTCGAACCTCCCTATTTCAATGCACGTGAGGACGAGGTATACCTTCTGATTTGGCAAACGCTGGACTGATCTGAGTGAAATATATGGGGTTGCAAACGAAAACATTGAACAAGCGATTGCTGTAAGAAGACATGATGTAACCCTTTATTCTGTCGTAAATATTGCCAAAGATTGGTAAATGGTCATAATAATGGTCATAAAAGATTTAACTTCACTGCAAGATACATCACAGTCACGTGAACTTCATCTATTACGACGCTTAATGCGAGAAAAAATAGAGCGAAAGCGAGATGATACTCTCTAAAGCGAGAACATACTCTTTAGGCATGATATAGCGCCACGAAAAGCGATTGCCTCTGTGCGTCAATCAAAATTGACATATTTGGCAAGGCTCTGAAGAGCTGTCTCAAAAGTATCGGATCTTTCTTGTCGGGACAAGTACAGGGCTCAGATTGGCCGCAGTGGGAAGAAGGATCATGACGCGTGGTTTGTTTAGCCTGTATATTACGTGACCTTCGCTTGCGCTGTTGTTTTGGGGAGGCAGAGAGAGATACATTTATTATGATAGAAAGACTGACAGGTCGACTTCTATCAAAGTTCTGACCTGCTACTAGCACTGGGAAAGGGAAATGGGATTAAGAATAAGAGAGGGAGAGACAGAAAGGGAGAGAAATGAAGATGAGCGAACTTGAATAGCAAGGACTCTTGAAGTTCTCAAATCCAGACCGCTCTCGTGCAAGAATTTGATGAGAACCTTTATAACATCACGGCGACGACAAGAAACAGGGCAAGGTCCGTACTCTGGGCACGGTTAAATGTCGGTGAAGATGACGGAGCGAGTATTGGTGATACTTAAGCAGAAACTACGCGGAGCATCCAAACTTCGTTTGCACAAGGTGATATATCGTCATGACGATCAAGTATGGTATAACAATTTCTATGAAGGCTGAATGTCTGTGAATAGTGAGTACTGTAAAACTCATCTAAGTAATAATTTCAAGGAAACTATACACTTGTAAATCAATATTTGTCCGCCTTTGGGGTTCTTTACGGAATCACGATCGATATCTGTTTTTGGTTATGATTTCCAGAGCGTTAGACTCGTTGCTTTAATATTTTCGTAAATGTTAATCCTTAAAAGTAAAGACACTTCGTCGGTAAAAATAACAAGTCACTTCCTAGTACTCACTAATTTATAGTTAACCTTTTTTAAATGCCGCAAAGTTAATTAAAGTCGTTCCAACGGTTTCCTTGTGCGAATATACCTCTTTCACGTATGCTTGAAAAGGGAAATCGTAGTTCGCCCCAAGACAAATGAACAGTGCGGAAGGGAAGGGCCTAGCTAAAGAGGCAAAAAATGAATATATTAGGACTAGCTATAGAATGGTGACTCACGCTTCTGAAGCAGGAAATGCGCTGCTTTTACCGTCGCTGGAGGTCTCGCCTGGCGGTAGGGAACTTAAATGTCAAAGGCTGGTAGCGACGGCACTTTTGAATCCCAGCATCTCCTGGTGACGTCACAAAATGTGCCGGTGACGGATAGAAGCTGGTTAACTTCTTATCCAAAACTAAAGGCTTACATTAGATTTGAAAACTAGAAACAAATTCTACCTAGCAATTCCTTTTGCATTTTCCCTCCAGAAGCGGTATTCAGATCAGAGAAAATACTGCGAAACACTTCATATCACGTGCATGCGGCATCGGTGCCTCCCGCACACAGTTAGGGTGCAAGACAAACGTATACATATACGAAGCGTTGTTTTTTATTTTGATTCTTTCCGCTATATATAGTATGGCTATCTCTTTCATTTTTCTTTTATTTTGTTTTGAGGAACAAGCGCTGGTACATTAGTTTACACAAACCACCCTAATCGTTGCAGCTTTATATTCTGCTTGCCGTTAGCGACTATTTAAACGAGCGCATATGGAAACCTAGACGGCACAGTGCCAAAAAGAGAAAGAAACGGAGAAAGAAAAAAAAAATGGCCAGGGAGACGAAAAGTGAACGTGCGCACCGTGTTCGCTGATGATGAAAAGCAAGGCTTTGCAGCCGACGCGTCTGTTGTGTCTGCAAGCAAAACTGCGGCCCAAACTAACAGTTGCGCTCCCTACAACCCGTGGGGTTCCTCGGACTGTTTCTCACTCTGCAAGCAGCTGCTGTTTCTTTTGCTCAGAGCGAACTGTGGTACTCTATCAACGTCCGGCGTGTGAGTGCGTCTCTTGTAACGTTTTCTTCCGTGCGATGACGTCCGCGCCCATAGAAAGCTTTACTCCAGGGCAGAGAAGCAAGCTTCACCTTCGGATTGATACGCACGCACGCACGCACGCACGCACGCACGCACGCACGCACGCACGCACGCACGCACGCACGCACACGCACGCACGCACGCACACGCGCACACACGCACACACACACACGCACACGCACACACGCGCGCTTTCGTACTACTTATACTTATGCGTGTTACGGTCTCACCCAATGTCGTCTGCAATTGAAGTGCTGGGGCTGAAATGAAAAGCGTCAAATAAAACTTTACCGCATTAAATATCGTCACGAGCGCTGCCCCATGAGTTGGCGTTTGCCTCGCAATCATTAGGTATTACGCATACTATGAGAGTGTTGCTACCTGTTTTGTATTCAGTATGCTGTTACTTGCTATTGCGCACCCTGCCACAACGACAATTCTGTTCGAGGAGCACTTTTCAATTTCGCAGTCGAAGGTGGCAGATAACTAGGTGGTGTGATGAACGTTAGGAAATTTGCGGGCTTAAGATTGGGTGAGCTGGCGCAACACTGGGGTAATTCGAGGTCTCGGGGAAAGGCCTTCGTCCTACAGTGGATTATGATGATGATGATGACATGAAAGAAAATGGTAAAGCAAGGCATTAAGCTCGAAAGGTATCATTGGCTGGCCGCTCCAATACTCTGTATCAGAGTATCGACCTGAAGCTTTTGCCTGTCAAAGCCGGAGGCAGAGCGCCAAGTCAATATAAGATATTCAGCCTGTCAGTATGGCAGCCCTTCAGAGTTTGCGGTCAGCCTTACGGCGCAGTACTCGCGAGGAATTAGTATCTAAGATAAAGAGAAGTTCTCGCGCAATGGACATGATATCATCTTCCAATCACGGCGACATCGTCAGTGATGACCTTGCTGGTGATGCCGCCCGATCAGGCCGTAAGGGACATTTGTGCAGAAAAGATGGGGCGAGGGATCTCTTGTAAGATGCTTGAGCATATCTTAGCTTCTAACATTTACACTCATTTAGAATCTAACAAATTCTTCTTTTCTAACCAGCATGGGTTTCGAAAGGGTCTTTCTTGTGAGACTCAACTTTTCGAATTTACTACCGACTTGCATTCTAACATGAATAGTAATCTACAGACAGACTGCATATTCCTTGACTTTGCAAAGGCCTTCGATCGTGTTGCTCACTGCCGCTTGATTTTAAAACTATCATCGCTTAAACTAGATTCGCTTACGCTAACATGGCTCCGTAACTTCCTAACGAACCGGCAGCAATTTACTATCGCAAACAATTACTCTTCATCACTTTATGTTTCCTCTGGTGTTCCGCAAGGAAGTGTTCTCGGCCCCTTACTTTTCCTCATCTACATTAATGACCTGCCGGACAATTTATCATCTTGTGTGCGCATATTCGCTGATGACAGCATTATTTACCGTCCCATCCGCAGCAGTACTGATCATCTTGCCCTTCAACAATACCTAGAGCGTATTGGTGAGTGGTGCGATACCTGGCAGATGACATTAAACGTTTCCAAGTGCAAACTAATCACTTTTAGTCGAAAACATCATAACTTTAGTGGCCTATACAAAATTGGTAACAGCATTGTGGAACGCGCTCAGCATTATAAGTACCTAGGCATAAACCTAACTCCTAATCTTTCCTGGTCCACAAATATCACTTCTATCTGTGCTAACGCATCAAAATCATTAGGTTTTCTACGCCGTAATTTATACAATTCTCCTTCCGATGTACGTAAACTCGCGTATCTTGCTTTAATCCGTCCGCAACTCGAATTCGCCCCCTCCATTTGGTCACCGCACCAAAAATACCTAATTAACAAGTTAGAATCTATCCAGAACAGAGCCAGTCGATTCATTACGCGTAATTACAGCTACCCATCTAGCATAACACAGATTAAACAAGGCCTTGCACTCGAGCCACTAAAAATTCGCCGTGACATTTCCCTTTTATCACTTTTCCACAAACTCATCCACACCAGCATGATGCCATCTGTTCACCTTAATCTAGCTCATCGAACTTCACGCCGACTAAATAACAACTTTAGCTTATCACGCATGTACGGTGAAACCGACGCTTTCAACCTTTCGGCCCTTCCACGAGCGATTCGTTTGTGGAATGACCTACCAGATGATCTCGCATCAGAGCGGGATCACGCAAAGTTCTTGAGCAACCTAAAAAAATATTTATGCACCGAAATTTGATGTATGGCGCTTTCGCGTTCACCCGTGCCTACAATGCTGTTACCGGTATGCTTTTTTTTTTTTTTGCTTTTATAGTTTTGACGATGCTTTTTTCACCTGTTTTTATTTTATCGTCTGTGTACAGTTATTTGCGTAATACTTTTTCGGCAGTTATCATATCTTGTTAAACTGTTGGTGTTTAAATAGTTGCTTTATATTATCTTTTGTGTAACGCCTTCAGACACTACACTTTGCTGTTTTAGTATATTTTGCGTTTCTCTGTTCATGTGTTCACTTACATTTGTAATAATCAATATTTCACCTATGTGTATTTCTCTATTATGTACATGCTGTATTGCCCCCCTTACACAATGTCCCACGAGGGCGCTGTAAGGTACTCATAAATAAAAAATAAAAAAATAAAATATCTGTTTGCTTCTCAAACCAAAACCGAAACTTCTTGGAACACCCCGCGCATTTAGAGCTGTCGCTTTCACATAGTGGACCCTTCACTGAAGCTGCAAATCTCATCGCGCCTTTCCCGCAGTGATGCAACTTCACTGTGCCGCCTCTGTTTAAGTGTGGCTTTTACGAAAGTTTACTCATTGCTCATTTGAATAGCAGACTCACTCATGTGTGACGACTCGCGCAACCCTGAACACACAATCGAACACGTATTGCGTTCTTGTCATCGTCATAACGTCGAACGCAACATTCTTCGGACAGTGTTAAATAGCTAGAGCGTAGATCATTTTCCCAAGCGAAGATTTCGGGATCTTAGCCTCATACGTCGCTGGATTGCGAAGCAACGTAGGCGTTAATTTTTTTATGGAATCTAATGGTCTCATTAATGGCCCATTGTAGACGTCACGGGTAGCCCCGCATGATCGCACTACTCATGCTTCTCTTCTTATGCTTTTTTTTCCTTTTTCATCCCCGTTCCCCTGCGTTGGATAGCAAACTGTACGCACGTCAGGTTGTCTCCCCTACCTTTCCTCTCCTCCTCCTCCTTTTAATCGACTGATTTGCCACCACAGAACATATTCTCAATATATGAATGTTGCTCACCGCACGTCCCCACCCGCATGCTATATATCTTTTGCCTATCACGCCTACGGGAAGAGACGAATGTGTTTTGAACGGTGTGTCTCGACCAGCCGAACGTGAAACCGCACTGCAGAGCACTCCGGTGCACTCCAAGTCGATCAACCAAATATACCTTAATATCGCAAGGAAGCGGGGGATAAATTATTAATTTTCCGTAACCGTTGTTTTGCTTTGACAGTATACATGAGGACCTTATCATCGAAGAAAAGTGAACACGCTTAGCTATGGGCGGTTTTGTTATAGCGGGGATTTGCCTCTACGCTCATCTTAGGTCATGCGCATTTTGAAAATGCGCAATGACTCACGCTTCGCACAGCGCTGCGTATGTAATTCTCGCACTTCGATGGTATGTGCGTGCAGCTGTGCTCACAGCATCCTGTGATGCCGAAACTACTGCCGTCCTTTGGATTTTGAGAAAGCGGCGCCCATTGCGATCGCTTTGAGTGTCAATCACGATGAGAAATGTAGAGTGATGCACGAGAGCAATCAAAGGTGCAGTGGGGATGCTTTCGCCGTGTTTGATCACTTGAGCTAGTCAGAGAGCTTGCTATTCACATTGCTGCGAATCAGAGAAGGCGAGATGCGGAATTCGACAATATACAGTTGAGCACCCCAGGTTACTTTCTTCCGAGTTTTCAGCGAACTGGTGGCGGCATTCCTGCCACCATAAACCTATCAGGAAGCTCGCGGATATCTCGCAGAAACCTCGTATACGCGAGGCTGTTATTGTGAACGTAAGAAATCTTATCGCATCTAATGAAAACAAAGCATTTTCACTGTGACCCAAACTTCATTTCAGCTTTGCCTCGTACAACTACGTATTCCCATTGATCGATGGTGAATTAACTCTTTTGTTCATTTCTTTCTTTTCTCCTTTGTGTGCGTTTCAGTTTTCTCACCCTTTCCTTGCCACATTTCAAAAAGGCATTACACTAATTGCCTCACTGATGCCAGTGTCTCTTTTCGGCGTGTATTCGGCAAAGAGACACTGTTGCAATAAAGCGAACGTAATCACAGGACGCGCAGCTCTTAAGGATAGCATTCTAACCCCACGTGTATGAGCGCGTTGCGGGTTAAACGGGGTGCCTCGCGAGCACTAAATCGTCTGCGGCGCCACAGAGACGGCGGGCTACACGCGCCACAGCTTGCGCGCGGTGCACCTGTAGTCAACTGAGCGAGCACTTTAGTGCTACAAGGCCGTGAAAGCCAGACGCTGGCAGCCTGCCGCCATCTTCTAATTGCAACTCTGGCAGGAAAGTATACGCGGCCGCAGAACGGGAAAGTGAGGGGCCTCGGCAGTTTACAAATAGACGCGGCGGAGTCGGCCACAGTGGCGCGAACACTGCTGTGGCAGAAACACGGGATTTCCAAGGTTGCGCGTGGACCACCTCAGCGGGCGGCAGCCGCCATAAGACGGCATCGCGGAAGAAGATGTCAGGCCATTGGATGATATCCCTTATATCACGAGATAATGTGCAGATTCGCGCACCCATGTACCATGGCGTCACTGCTACCGTTCGTGACTTATCGTATCTCGCCGCTTGATAAACAAAAACCCTGAGGCTTCCGTTCACTTGCGCAGATGTATACGTGTGCCACCTTCTTCAACAGAAAAGAGACTGCACCCTCGTGTTGGTAACGACATTGAGAAAGTGGCCAAGTGTGACACGGATGTCGGCGATTCCTGGCACAGCCTAAGCCTAAAACAACTACAGAGAGTTTTTCTGTATGTAATGGGCTTTCATTGCTTTCTCCCTCCATATATTGGTATAAGAAATCGCCCTTACATTTTTCGCTGAGCTTGGTGATTAAATGAGGCGTGTCTAAACTGTGATGCCAAGTGCCTTCTATACCAGCAAGACATCGTAGTTCATTGTTGCAACGGATCTCTTCGCGATAAGGGGGACCTGTACTGAACCCGTGTATTCTCTTCGGAGCTCCAGTGCGTGCAATTTCGATAGTCTTCGCTGCCACTTTGGTGCAAGCACGGCTCAGCAATTGTGGTTTGATCTGTAACGTCTTTATTAAGAATCAGGGAAGCGTCGATTGCTTTAGCATTAGGCTGACGATGAGATTCAGCATTTGGGTATGTGTGGACGTTTTAACCCACCAACTTAATTTTTATTACACCTGCTTTGATAGCAAACGCTACCCCGGCTAGGTTGAGTTGGGCAGAGCCGTCCCCTATAATGGTACTGCTGCCGGTGTGCTCACCTTGCTTGACCTGCGCCGTCCGATGACGTCGCAGTGGGACCAAGACGACCGCTGGCTGACATCCCAATCTGATTGCGCGCCCCGCTGCCGAAAGCTTCATTCGCGCGCGATGACACACCTGCTCGAGCGCACACGGGCAGAAATGGAAGGGGGGCAAGAACTGAAACAAAACAAACAGGAAAGAAGGGGCGCAGCAAAGCAAATCTGTGCTCTCTCAGAAGGTGGAGGGACACGCAGGAAGACGGGACGTCTCAAGCAAGGGACGCGAACGATTTACAAATAGCTCTGCGCCTAGCCAAGCCGAGCAGCCTGGCGCGACAAACCGAGCCTCGTATGTCAACGCGTGGGAGAGAGTGGAAAGGGGGGTCCAAGGGGACACCGCGGCCGCAAGGCAGCATGCGCACCGTTTTGAGCGGCCGCCGCGTCATCTGCGGTGCCTTCCTTCCCCGCGTTGAGCGACGCCATTCCTAGACGCGCTACAAGGTTATACCTGTTCCCCACCGCACAGTCCTGGCAGGCTCATTTCATATGGTGTCACAGGTGACGTTACGCTTAGCCGCTACCTGTAGTTACCGAGACAACGCCACGGACTCTCAGTCTGAAAAGGGCACCGGCCACTTCAAGAATATAGCGAGGAGTTTTAACGGGAAGTGGACAATGTCAACCAGAGCACCACGGCTGTCCTCTGCTTAGAAACAGTAGCTTAGCAAACATAGAGACATCATGAGCGGCGAAGTTGAAGTAGTGGGTTAAAAACATCTTCACATGTGGGCTGATGAAAAACACTTCGCATATTATGAATGACAGCACGCGATGCATAAGCCCCGTCACGGGGTAAGGCCAGCTGCAATGTTTAATCAACTCCTGCAAATATGACCTTAAGTAGCGGCTTCTGTACCCGATCATTGCTTATCGCTTGCTAACAGAAGAATGTGGTGAATATAATATTAAGACTGATTTCCATGCCCAGAGTGCACGTGAATAAATGCATCGCCTTCCGACATTACCAATTCTTCACAACACGCTACCAACCCGATTGCCCAAATTCATATTCAAATCGCATGGGCAGCAAGATGACGCATACTGAAAGCTAGGGATGTCGCGAAATTGAATCTGCACACTGTAGATAGGTCAGGTACCATTTTCACCTGCTTTGTTCGAAGGCGATATGCTGTAACGTAGCGATTTACAGAAGTGCACGCGCAGATTCGCCATAACAGGCATCCTTTTGAGTAACCACTCTTTAGAAACGCATCATTGGTGGAAGTCGTCTACCGAAAACGCCGTAGTATGAAAAAGGCCCATTCACACCATCCGGTCAGAATCGGCATCGGCCACAAGAGTACAGATCAAACCGACTAGAAGCAGTGTTGGTGTCGAGCGGGACTTGCAACTTTCAACTGCGTTTGAAAACAAGGACAGCATTGTTTAGACACTGCGACAACGCAATTTTCATTGAGTGTGAGTTACCGCTGGCACAAGACATCCAAAACGCAATCCTAGCATCTGTAATTGGCGCCGCTTTTGTTTGGCGCCAGTCTTGTGTGCATGTCTTTGCGTTAAAATGAAGAAGTGCTGCGCTCAATGCGTCCCATGCTTTGAATGGTGTACGAGCGCATCGAGGCCTCAGTGACATTTAGACGTTTGAGTACGTGTTTCAAGTACACCTATAACGCCGGTTGTCTTTCCCAGGTAGCCGAAAACTCCTCTGTCCATCGTGTCGTGCTCGGTGCACGTCTATCGTGTGATGCGCAGGCTGTCATATAGCGACCCAGTGAAATGTAGTGCATTCGGTCGGTCGGATTGTCGGGATGACATTTCGGGTATTTTCCATTTGTCGGTGGTGCTCTTCGACGGTCGTTCTCGTGAACAAACAAGCACGAGTCATCCAGTTGGAACCAACAACCGCGACGGAACGACGCGCGAAGCCTCCTCCTGCCCGGTGACGTTACGCCGTTGGTTGCATAATGAGGGCGAGGGAAAAGCCGACAACATTTCTCTTCTTGCCACCCGTCTCCTGTCGACGGCTGCCCCGCTTTCGCGACAGCAACCAAGTGCTTCGGCGGCACCGAAGAGAACTCGATCGCTGAAGAGTTGCTTAACGCTCTGGAAACGCTCTCCTCCGAAATATCCCCGCGCATGAGTCCGGCCTCGCCGGGTTATGTGGCTTCGTTGAGTGCTAAGTATAGGCGACTCGCCATCGTCGACACGTCCTGTGTGAGGCCGATGCAAGGTTCACCTGCCCCGCGCAGTTCTCTTCCAGTGGGGGACTCGAGCGAGCGCCCGAAAAAAAAAATGAGAAAAAGCAAGCGAGCGATCTGCAAACCTTGTCTCTATATTTAGGTCGGGTCGCATTCTTCTGCGGCTAGGTGTTGCGTTTTCTTGAACTCGAATTAGCTCTTCGTAACCTGTGCTAACCAAAAATGTACACTCGCAACTGAATATAACGAACCCAGATTAAGTAAATTATTGTCTATGTCAAAAACGTGAAACCTACTGACCCATACTTATGTAAAATAGCTCGCTCACAACGAACTGGACATTAGATGTAGCGAACTCTGGGCCTTCGCTGCCAGCGCTACTTGCATGCAGCGACTGCAGCATTCGGGGGAGTTAGCTAACTTTTGTGTCATGCTTTAAGCATGCGTGCGAGAATTGTACAAAAGCATATAGGAAATTTATCGAAGCGATATCCTATTGAGTCGCCGTTTTTACTGACGCTGACAGATTGTTCAAAGCACATAATAAAAAAAAAATGTGGTTGATCCCTCTTATATAGGAATCGGTATAGAACACGAAAGTGAAACTGTGTCTTCACAGAAGTAGTGTAATGTTTATTGCACATTGATATATAATGTCTATTGGTGTTTTGTGGCTAAAGCGCCCTTAGGCGTTGATGCACCCACGCTGACGCCTGGTGGCACGTCTCCTCCATCACGACTACCAACGTCGATGACCATGACCAACCGTCGTGCATATGGAAGCTGCACTACGCTGCACACGCTAGCACAACGCGAAAGACGAAGCACGTAACTGACACACTAATACAACGCGCAAGACAAAGCACGTAACTGAATCGTCACCGAGTCAAATCAGCGCGTACAGCGCGTCGTAATTGCAGCCTCCGCGATCAACTTCAGAAACATTTTCAGAGCTGATTGCGGAGGCCACGCTCCGCTGTGCTGAGTACGGTGAACGCGTCCCTTCGAATGCTGGCATCGAGGCGTCGTAGTGCTGAGACCACCGAAGCGTTCACTGTCGGTGCGCGTTAGTGTCATAATGCAGTACTTCTCTTTTCTGCTCGTAGGCGGCGGCACCGCCCCGAGCAAGAGCGCGGGTACACGGAGGAGTGTTAGATATATAAGGCGCGTCTGTGTAGCTCTCTGCAAATGCGTTTGTGGCGCAATGGGTTAAACGCTCGGCGATCTATCGTCGCGGACCGAGAGGTCGTGGGTTCGATTTCCAAATTTTGCATGTTTGTGGAACTTTTTCTTCTGGTTTGTTTCTTTGTATTATGTTCTATGACGTATTTCCGTGACGGAAATACGTCAGTGAAGTCTTGGTGGACCCCGGCATAAAACACTTTCGTGTTAAAAAAATTACTGCCTACTACGCGTAGTCTTGTTTTCATAAAATGGATTCATTTCGTGTATGTTTTCTCCACTGGAGATTAAAAATATAATAAAACGTAAAATCACATATAAAAGGTACGCATCACAAATTTCAAGTTCGGCATTAGCGACTTAGGGTATATCGAATTACCTGGCATAGCTCATAAGCTTGTTTGTTATAGCCGGTTTCGACTGTGGTATAATATGTTCTCGATGCGAGTGGGCCGCTGTGTAGCTTGGTGGCAGCCTTTGAGCGGTGGACCTGCGCCACCTCGCAGCAGTGATTTCCTGAAATTGCCCTCGAATCACGCAGTATTCAGTGATCCGACGTCTTAATTTGGGCGTGACATGTTCCGCTCTTAAAATGGGTGCGGCTTTTCTATTCCGATGGCAGTGTCTCCCGGCCACTTCCGCGCGTCTGGTCTGAGTGGCCTGTGGCTGCGTTGCTCTGTTCACTTACTCTTAAAGCCAGAGCAGTACATTATTCCTGGTCATTAGTAGTAGTAGTAGTAAATGTTATTCTGTTGGTTAATTGGGAGGCGCCTACATCATCTAGCTTTCGAAAAATGCTAACTAGAAGTGTCAGGTTGACTAAGTTTAAAGCAGAGATGTGGTGATTATATGATTGTTGTAGAGGGGCTTATCGCTTCCAGTCAGGAGGAGAATTAGAGGTGCTTGAGAGGTCGGTGATGTGGTCAGGGAACGATGCACGTTGCAGTTATTAGCGGGCTCCAAAAAGTCTGTCCGCCGAAGCGGAAGTGTTGTTAATTTGTGGATCGGCGTTGGCCTTTTCACTTCCGCCGGCACTGATTTCGCTTCCGCACGATTGTTCGAGCAACAATTAGGCTTCTGTCCTTTTTATGCCAACTTTAATGTGCGCTATCGTCGAGAATTGTCCTCGAGAACTTCAAATGTCGTTTCCATCTTCGGGTGTTCTTGCCTCGTTCTTAACCGACTTACAAAACCGTGTTTCTAGCTTCGCAACAGCAACGGCTGTAGGGAGCACGTTTCTTTCCCGACTCGGAGCAATTCGTCAATGTGGGCGAAAAGAATGGGGCCGATTCAGTTTTACCGCGATGTTCATAAAAGCGTACGACGGAGAAAGAAAATTCAACGGGTTTTGTGCGATCTGCGTTTCTGTTCGGGGTGACGAAGGGGTAGAATACACGGGTCGCCAAGGCGACGTACTTTGATAAAAATAAAAGACAATAAGAGGGTAAAAAGTCGTGCTAGCGGTAGAAAAAAAAAAGGGGGGGGGGGAGGGGGGAGAGAAGAAAGAAAGCCAATTAACTCTATTTTCTAAAGGCACGTGGCTGATGACACAACGCTTATAGAAACGGCACGAAACTGACATTTGTAAAAAATCCAGCCATTTTGTGTTGCACCTTAACTGTCTTCTGCAATTTTCTGCTAGAAAGTGCACTGCGAAATAGATGAGTGTGTCCTTGCAGCCTCTCTGCTGGAAAGACCCCGGAAGGAAAAAGGTCAGTTCGCGGTCGCCTCCGTGAACGTCGCGGCAGAAATCGGTGCTGCACTTTTGTGAGTGGCGCGAGCAGTATTCGGTGATTAAGCAGTGAATGAAGACCCTTCCCTCTTAGAACGCGGAAAACGAAAACGGGGAGTTAAAATATAAAAAGATAATGTCCTCGCGCAGCATTTGGCAGACGTCGAGGTAGGCGCTTGCCGTGTGCTAATTAGCGCGCTAATTAACCGACATTCGCTAATTGCCTCATTACATTCTTTTTAAGTTTTCTACCCACCTTGCAATCGCTGGAATTGACGCACGATTCTCGAATGCTGGTACTCCTGTTTGGTGCTGCTAAAGAAAGATCTATCTATCTATCTATCTATCTATCTATCTATCTATCTATCTATCTATCTATCTATCTATCTATCTATCTATCTATCTATCTATCTATCTATCTATCTATCTATCTATCTATCTATCTATCTATCTATCTATCTATCTATCTATCTATCTATCTATCTATCTATCTATCTATCTATCTATCTATCTATCTATCTATCTATCTATCTATCTATCTATCTATCTATCTATCTATCTATCTATCTATCTATCTATCTATCTATCTAAACTCCTTTTTTTTAAAGTACGGAGCGTTCGCTAAAAATCAGTCCCACGCACAACCTACGGCCCGCCGACAGCAACAGGCGTTCTTAACAAAGCGCGCGGTCAGGCCACCGTATGGGACTGTTGGGGGAGGGAGGAGAAGAGAAGGCTACCCTTTCCTAGCGCCGCGTAGCAGCATCTAAACCATCAGATGCCCCGAAGACCGCGCGTGCCGAAGCGTGCCTGTGGTTCCAAGAAGGCGCCCAACAACCTGGTTACGCGAGAGCACGCGCCCTTCGCTTTGGCGCCTTTGTATCGGCGGTTAAAATCCGACCGCCACGAAAAGGTGCGAAAGAGCCAATGAAACCCAATCGCTTCAAATATACAATTCTTTCTTTTGTTAATCTTGTCATAGAGCACGTGACCGCCTCTATTACGTACAGCGAATTTGATGGCGGCGAAATATCCGAAATAGCGCCCGCAGATGCCGTAAGCCGACTCACCGCAAAGTATTAGTAATAAAAATCGAATTGCCAGTTGCCTACGCTGATGGCTTATAGACGGGCTTCGGTACGGAGTAAAACGGACTCATAAAAACAGTCATTCTAACTGTTGTAAGTAAGTGAGAGGCGCTGCCACCGGTTAGCTGATCGTCCAATGAGGCCTGCGTCGAGGCAGACTATATTTGTAGAGTTTGTTCGATCATTTATTTTGCGGTCTGCTCAATAAATGCAACGGGTCTTAAGCCATGTGTCGTCGCCGCTGTCCAAAGCACATGCTACTGCTATTATATCTATCCGTGTATCGAGAGATACACGAATACTCCTTGGAACACACCTATTATTCGCTGAGACATGCCTCGTTTATACTTGCAGAATTATCGTAAGTGCACACAAAACAGCACTGTTAATCGGGATTTGTGGATCGCTTTGAGGTCAGCGACTGCCTTTTTGTATATTGTGTTTTCGTCTTGCACTAGAGCATTTTTCTATCTTGAACGTTTGACTCCAGAAACATATCTGTATATCACTGTCGATCATTTGTTTGTATTGATGCATGACAGTCTAGAGAAATAGCAGCAAACTTCTCGGTATATATAAAAAGTAAGAAAAAGAAACGTCCTCTCGACGAAAGCGAAAGTAAGCGGGATACTGATTTATCAGAAGTGGATGGGACTTTATTTGCTGTGTTCCCATATTCGTTATCTAATTCGCAGAAACGAGTGTTTGTGTAGAAGAAGACCTTAATCAATAAATTCTGGGCTCACTTTTGCTTATTTGTACCAAGCTACTAATCATCTATTCATACGTGTTTTAATTAATCTATCGCCTAATTGTAATTATCTTCTTCGTCGGTCCCGCTCACTTACTTTATCGATAGTAATGCATGTTCACCGGGATATCTTTGCACAAATGCGATGAAGTTAGCTCGCCACTTTTATGCAATGTACGCATATCTGACTGATTAATTTTCTTCTTTCCTTCTTGCTCATTAAAGGGGAGATAACGACCATATTCCTGACTCTGTGCAATGAAGTAAGATGTACACGGCACCTCTTATTTAACGCATATAGTTGCAGCAGGAAAATACTCTAAGAGTTCCGCTTTACAGTCGAATCTGAATAAAGCGAATTATGCTCTATATCGAACACGCGAAACGTACTGACCAATACACACGGAAAATAACTACTCCATGACGAACTCGACATTTGCTGTATCGATCTCTGGACGTCCGTTGGTCGCGGTCCGTAAAGATCAGGATCGTTCGCCCCGTCCAATGGGGGAAGTGACCTTGAGAACGCCATTCTTTGTGACGCTGAGGCACTGACAGTATTTGCGGCCTACTAAGCGTTATTTTGTTTTCAATTAATTTTGCTTGCTTTTCGATTCATCTGAGATGACAAACTGCACGTAACAAAGGCATCACAGAAGCTTGCTTAAATTCGTTATGGACAAAATTTGGTATATCGAATTACCTGATATATCCAAGTATATTTAGCGCATAAGCCTGTTCATTACAACTGGGTTCGCCTAAAGAGGAAACCTCTGGCTCAAGGAAGCCTGGAATATGCTAATGCTAGCGGCCTTCATCGACACAAAGGACCTTTGAAAGTCGCTAGAAAGGAGGAACGCAGAGAGAGAGAGAGAGAGAGAGCAAGCGAGAGAGGAAAGGCAGGGAGGTTAACCAGAAGTCAGTTTCCGGTTTGCTACCCTACACTGGGGCGGGGGATAAAGGGGTTGGAGAGAGTGCAAAGAGAGAGAGAGAGAGAGAGCGAAAAAAAAACAGAAAAAAAAACACAGGCATTGGTAACAAAGGAGGCGTTCCAGTCACAGACGTTCACACAGGCCAGTGGACTTCAGGAACCGCAGGAGCGCTTGCACGGCCTTCTGACGCGATGTTGAGTCGCGTCGATGTTGCAGAATTGTTTCTTCCGAAAACGGCTGGTCATCCAACTGGTTCAGCACGACGGAGAGCGATTGTCTCTGCACACTGTATTGTGGGCACTCACAAAGAACATGACGAATCGTTTCCGCGTCTCCACAATTGAACGCAGATTTATAACAGCGCTTACGACGCGGCTGCGCTCGGTTGATGCTATTCCGCGACAGAGAAACAGAGCGTGCCTAATTTTGCCGTTGCAATTTGGAGGGCACAGAACTCTGAAGGCTGCCTCTTGTATAGAAAGAGGGACCACGATCATTTATCTACATTTCCATGTTTGGTCCGAAGCACCCGGTCTGTTAGGCGTTGTGACACTTCTTTGTTTGTGATAAATTTATTAATCGTTAAATAATTAAATTTATCAGGCATTTCAGAAAACGAAGGCTCTTGCCCGAGATCACTAATTACAGACCTTGTCGCGCGGTGATATTTTTTTTTTAATCGTGAATGGGCGCTGTGAACTGATTAGCCCGTCTAGTTTTCAGCTGCCCGCGACTTCGTTTTACTTGCCGCGGTATCAATCAGCCTGACTATTATACCATCATTTATTATTTCTGCGTATGATATGCCCAGCCGACGCCCACTGTTCTCATATACGGTAAGCCCATCTACCCACGCTGTTGCTCCGTGACACGGCACTCCCCATCGCTGTGCTTAGTGTTCCCAGTTCGTCTCATGTTTTTTATCTCGAAACAAGCATGTAAAGTTCCTCTCTTACTTTCTAAAATGCATGCCCCGCTCGTGAGTTCGAGGAGAGCGCATTTACTGTTCGCTCTTTCTTTTTTACGACATCGGGAAGCTGACCTGAGCTGCGCGCATCTTGTTAATTTGATAACAAAGGTCAGAGGGCCCATGGGAGTCGCAGTGTTTTCCTTTCGTATACCGTTGCGTAACGCCTTCTAAAGGCGGGTGGTGGCGGGGTCTGAGCTCCCTCGTGGTGTTTTTAATCTCGAGGCGCTAAGTGCATGCTCGCTTCTCGGAGGTCCGCCAGCCGGTCCGAGAAACAAAGTGATGTTGCGCTTCCTGTATATATACCCCAGCCGGTGGTGGAGGCTCCTCTAAAAATAGGCCAACGCTCGTCTCGGCTCCACCATTAGTGTAGAAGTCGCAAGTGCTGCCGGTACGAAGGATGCCGCGTCGACTGCCGAAGCCGCACTCTCGCTTCCTTCGAGAGAAGCATCATAAATGCACGGCCCCACATCGCTAGTGCGCCCAATGCCACCTGTTTCAGTTCATCGTGTTATTTGCTGAATGCACCTGTGTTATAGACAAGTTAGGCAATATGTTTTCCAGCCACCTTTTCGTCGGCGCGACCGTGGCGACCTATGCGTTTGCTAGTACTTCGTGGCAAGATTTACAGATTATGTTTTCGGCAGCTGATATTCTTACATGTTGACACATTTTCTTTTTCAATGTCTCCAGAGAGTTGCTGAAGACAGTGTGGCATCGCGGAGGTTGCACCTCCCTAACAAGATTAGCTCATTATAACTACTAGCTGCGCGCTCTGACTGGGCAGCATCATCTAGAAGGGCAGAAGCCAAAATAAAAATCCTTTGGAATATGCTTCCCACGCTAAGCGTCGCCGGTATCAGCAGCTGAAGTGCATGGGACGTTTACTATTTCACGTGCGGCCACGGCTCAATGCGCGCACGCCTTTTGTTGTCTGGGAGATGTCGGCCTAATCCTTCCAAAGACGCAATGAAAGGGCAAGTACTGATGCAGTTGAGCCCTGCGAGATCTCTCACAAAGCTTGTCACATGGGGCGCGTTAGGCGATATGAAGGGATTGTAGTGATCTTCACCGTACCCTATACGATCGCGATCTGAACACGAAGCGTGATTGAATATTACAGTGGAGCCTGGTAGCGCCAAGCAAAGGATCGCTGGACGATGAGACAAAGGCGAGCGCTCGTCTTCGTCTGAATTGTCGTTAATTGTTCCTTTGCTTGATGCTATACTAGTCTTCACATTGAACATGACGTACCAGCTAGCCATATCCGCTGCCCTCTTAAAAATATTTCAACGCCGAAGTCAATCATTTACGACAGTGGCGTAGCAGCACTCGGTCTTTCTCGAGTACGTTCCGCATTGGCTAAAGCGCGCTTAAAAATATCCGTGGGACAGCGGGATAAAGCGCGGCAGCGCCGAAATTTCCGGCTACGCTTTCTGCTGCGACAGCTGTCAAAAGCTAGTGTCCGTCCTCTCCATCACGCCGCCGCCAGGCCACTTCATCCTCCATATAGCTTAATACCGTCGTTATATACAGCGAAAACAGACAGACAAACAAGCAAAGCTTTGCCCACTACAGAGTGTCGAATTCGTGCCCTGTGGCAACGTGCAGTTAAGAGTCGGCCTTGCGTTGCTACCTCCATGGCTGTGCTGGTGGTGGCATATTGTAGCTACAGGTGGGTCTAGCCTGGCTATCTCGGCCTGAGCGTATCTCGCCTTGCCACTGGGGCATATGTCATCACACGTCTAGCAAATCAGGGTATCTACAGAACGCACAGAAGAAAGGCTTCCCACATACGTCACGCTGTATCAGTGAATTTCGAAGGTTTGTGCAGATGAGATGCTGTAGCAGATAGCTCAACTGGGTGTAAAAATATAGGAAATGAAGTTCCGGTTGTCTCGCAGGTGCAAGCGCGCGCAATGGCTGTTGTTCTCAACAGATCGAAGCGAGCATCAGTGAAAATTTCCTTGTGAGTAAATAATTAAAGAAAATTATCGTAGGTAAGCAACGTAGTAGCAACGTGCCAAACCGGATGAGTTGGCTTCGTTAAACAAGCATAATGTAATCGTCTCATGGGGGTTGTCTCAAAGGGCACATTGAGTCAACCACATTTCAGAGCTTGTGCAACCAAGGCCACGTTATATATAACGATGTGTGTCGCCGAAAAAAAAAACGTCATAGACAGATCGTTCCAGAGCTTTGCCAATATGCATCGCGTTAGACAACAGCGCGCTTCCTCGGGTGCGTCGTCCCTGTATTGCATTCCGCTCGCGCGGCCTCTCATATGAGCGGTGTATATTTGCGCCATGAGGACGTCACACAGCGCATAGCCGAGTGCTAAATATAGACCGCCCTTCCGCTGTGTTTTGTATACCTGCCTTACGCTTTCGCTGAAGCATCCAAAAAAATGACGCAAACGTAAGCGGATAGGAGAGTTGAGGTCGAGGGCTCAAGAAGCGCTCTTTCTCTCGTGTTGGACGCGCGGGACGAGTTCTGATCGAGTGGTGACGCGCTCGGTTGCGGAAGGCCAGGAAGGGAAGCAGCGACGGAAAGCGTGCAATGGCGGGCAGCCGGCTGTCAAGACCGAGTGTTTCTGTTCTCGCACCGAGCATCCCTCAGCTCGTTCCGCGCTTGCGAGGTGGGCTGCCCCTTCTTCGCGCTTGGCTGCTGCATTGTTTGGAGGACGCTGTCCTGCGTTGTGCGAGGGAACGAGAGCGGAGGGACGAGGTCGTGTACGGTAAAGAAAACGGGAGATTCGTTTGGATTTCATGGGGACAATGTGTGGGCCACGGAATAGAATGGTCCGAACAATGGACGAAAACGATCGCAATAAGTAGCACACACACACACGCGCAAACACAAACGCAAAATAAAAAATGGAGAAACGTTTTGCTTTTTTAACACGAAAGTGTTTTATGCCGGGGTCCACCAAGACTTCACTGACGTATTTCCGTCACGGAAATACGTCATAGAACATAATACAAAGAAAGAAACCAGAAGAAAAATTTCCACAAACATGCAAAATTTGGGAATCGAACCCACGACCTCTCGGTCCGCGACGATAGATCGCCGAGCGTTTAACCCATTGCGCCACAAACGCCTTTGCAGAGAGCTACACAGACGCGCCTTATATATCTAACACTCCTCCGTGTACCCGCGCTCTTGTTCGGGGCGGTGCCGCCGCCTACGAGCAGAAAAGAGAAGTACTGCATTATGACACTAACGCGCACCGACAGTGAACGCTTCGGTGGTCTCACCACTACGACGCCTCGATGCCAGCATTCGAAGGGACGCTGGCATCAAGAAGCACTACCAACGCCACCTAGGTGGCGTTGGTAGTGGCGTTCACCGTACTCAGCACAGCGCAGCGTGGCCTCCGCAATTAGCTCTGAAAATGTTTCTGAAGTTGATCGCGGAGGCTGCAATTACGACGCGCTGTACGCGCTGATTTGACTCGGTGACGATTCAGTTACGTGCTTTGTCTTGCGCGTTGTATTAGTGTGTCAGTTACGTGCTTCGTCTTTCGCGTTGTGCTAGCGTGTGCAGCGTAGTGCAGCTTCCATATGCACGACGGTTGCTCATGGTCATCGACGTTGGTAGTCGTGATGGAGGAGACGTGCCACCAGGCGTCAGCGTGGGTGCATCAACGCCTAAGGGCGCTTTAGCCACAAAACACCAATAGACATTATATATCAATGTGCAATAAACATTACACTACTTCTGTGAAGACACGTTTCACTTTCGTGTTCTATACCGATTCCTATATAAGAGGGATCAACCACATTTTTTTTTTCGAATCTCTGACCTTCGAGCAAAGTGGGCTGCTTAGAACTAATTGCCACGGTGAATGTTCTTGCTGCAAAAGAAAGAAAGAAAAAAAATAAAGGTTGTCAACTTTTCCACATGAAGCAAACAGTCGCATATAGGAACCATTAAATTTGTGAATAAAGCACTCACACGAGAAGAAAAAAGAAGATAAAAGAAAATATTTCTTCCTATCAAAAATGCAGATTTTCAGTGAAAGCCCGCTCGAGGAGTCTCAGGTGCCACCCATCATATGGCGGTATATAGCTGGCGCGTCGACAAAGATTACAGCAGCGACACAACGGCACGACGCACATTCCGAATGTATACTCCATCTCTATTCGTTTAGCGCTACCGAAGGTACGAGGCGTACACGATCCATTGCGCGGCGGAACGTAGTTCCGGGCGTAACTGTCTAGGAATAGAGAGTTTTGTTTTTGCTTGCTACGTGATACGTTACAACGATACGTGACATGTTCGAACCTTTGCGCATGTACGTCGATCGTATACGGGGAATTCGGCAGCCGCTGAGCAGACGACGCGACATGGATGAACACATCTCGAGGGGCATTCGGCCTTGCTATTCGCTAAGGAGTCCTGCAGTTTCCACGGTGCTGCAGTATGAGATGGAGTTTAATCATGGGTGAAGAAAAAAACATATGATGTGCTGCCGATGAGGCTGCGGAAGCTGCACAAAGTGTATTCTTAGGAGTTGTCGTTATAAAACATTCAAGACGTACAGGGTCGACCACATCTAAGGTGAACACCTCAGTAGTATTCAAGACATCATAGAATCTGATGTTCAGTACATAATTCGAAAAATTATTATTTTGTTTATCGACACCATGATTACACATCGCATAACGAACATTTCACTCGTGAAGTAGAATAAACGCTGTAGTTTTACCTGCTTGAATGCTAATGAGGTGTTCACCTTAGATGTGGTCGACCCTGTACATCCCCGCTAATGTTTTCAACCTGGGCGTGGACAATGATCCGACCGTCCCGACAAAAATAATTCCTCTTTCTATATCGCTGTCGCCATTTTATTGCGATAGCAATTACATGGACACTCCAGGAGCATTTCTGTTGTCGTCGTCGGCGTCGCCGTGATGTTCCGTATAAAGTCCGAGGGCGATAACATCGTCGTCGCGCGCCGTATGCTGTATGTGTGGGTGAAAGCGTGCGAGGGTGAGCCGACGATGGTGGCGCAATCTTGCGCGCGCAAGCGAGAAAAGCGGTGAGGAAGCGCGCTGTCTTCCGTCGTGCGCAAGGCACCTGGGGGAGGGGAGGGAGGGGCTGGGGCGTTCTGCTCTGGCGGTGGCAGCGTATGGCGTGGCCTATTTTGAGAGCGATCTGCGATGTTGACGGAGAGGCCGAATGCTGAAAGCTTCGTGTGCGCTGTGTTCTCGCCGCTTAGTTCGTGTTGAAGCAAAAGGCAGCACGAAGGTCATTCGCTCGCCGCTGCTGCTGCACTTCCTCACTCCAGCGTTTTGACAGCGAGAGGGCGCGGTCATCGAATATATCTAGTGGTCGTCGAGTGGGCGCGGTCATCGTATAATGGTTCCGCGTGCGCGATTGACACCGTGCTTGTTAATTTAGTTAGTAAGCGAGTGTTTACAAGTTTATACGGCGGATATAAAACTACTATCCTTACTTCGTATAGCTGTCTACTAATTTGCTATTGCAATCAATGCTAGCTTCGTCTTTCGGGTGAAACTGCGACATTTTTCTTTACGTCTCGCAGGAAATATTCTTCCTGTCTTCATTTCTCCGCGGCGAACGCGCCCATATGATTAAGTAATTCATAGAAGCCGTAATATTATCGCATGCTAAAAGCAGGAGAGACTAGTACTTACCGCATGCTTTAATGTCGCTGTTGTTGTTGTCATATCATGCAAAGAGTGTTTGCTGCTGTTCCCCAAAATTGGTCTCAGCTATTTCTGATTTCTGAGGGTAAACGAGGATCAACAAACTAAAATTATGGAGGAGAAAAGCGCTTTAAGCACAAATGCACCGTTCAAATACCTCGCACTGGATAGCTAAGGGAGAAAAATAAATGAGTGGAACTTCCGGTCGACAGAGTTCTGAGCCGTTAAATAACATTCGCGTCGGCGGCTGACGTCAACTTCACTGCGTCACAGGTGGAGCGTGACGTCAACGTGCGCTGATTAGGTTAGACGCGCGCGGTAAGAGAGCAGAGCCAGGCCCGAAGTCGAAAATAATTTAGGCAACTCCGGTTTACAGTGAAGCGCTGTTCCTGACAGTGGAGGGATTAAGGCGCCCGTTCTGTCCGGGCTCCGCCGGTCGCGAGGATTCGCTTCTGGTTAACCTCACACGCAATGTGTGAGGCCTTGCGCTTATATTTTGCTCTTGTGGTGATTCCTCCATTAATGGCGAGTTTTGGCGCTGCATTCGCTGTAATCTATTGAGGACCGATTACGATCGGCAAACTCTGCACAGTGTTGCCGAGTAAACTGTTCATGGTTCGCTCGTATATGCGTACGTTCGTGGAACTATTGAGACCACTCTGGTGCCATTCGTTGAGCCTGTCGCTGAGGTCTTTACCTATGGCCGATAAAAGCGTAGTCGCCGTTATTATTACTACATTTTCAATATGCATTGTTTCTACTACTACTACCACCAAGCGGAACAAAAGATTTGACTTCACAAGTCCCGACTTTAGAGGTGAAAGTCGAGGTACGTGTGAAAAAGCGGAACTCCACCAGAACGGCAAATCCGTGCTTGAAATTGAATATATATATATATATATATCATGAGGGAGGTAGTGGCCGAATACTGCACCAGGGAGGCCAATTCCTGTTCTGGTGAGGGAGTGACTTTGATGAAGCTTAGTGGGCCTTCCTAGTTTCGTTGTACCTGAACTATACTCGCGGACAACTTTCTGTGGCAATGAAGGGAAAGCTACGGGCGCGTGGATGCTGCAGATGTGTTATCGCGCCAAGTAGTCCGGCAGCGTTTGACAGTGCTTTTGGTTGCTCGGAACGGACGCTGAATCGACGCAGCTTTCACGTGCGACGGTTTCGCGTTTGCCCAGACGCGGAAGGGAAAAGCCACAAAATAAGTAAACTTTTACGCTCAGTAGTTTGTTCTGTCTTATTTAACTGTTGCTAATAAGCTGTTTACGTTTTATCTTCCCCAGCCTAAACCAACGTGGTTTAAAACGAGGGACTCGTTTCAGAAGCGCTCTCGCTTGTGCGCGCTTTGCCTCCGTAGCTTTCCCTTCATTGCCACAGAAAGTTGTCCGCGAGCATAGTATAGCCCAACTAGCTCTCGGCAATAATTTTTTTTCTTGCCGGTGTCAGGCACCACTCCATGCCTGAAAATGTAGTGGACTGGAGTAGGATTCGAACTTACGACCTTTAGATTTGAAGCCGGGTATTCTACCTCTGCTCCACGCCACCACTGATTGAGGACCTTAACCGAGAAAGTGTAAGAGTGGGGTTGAAGATGAATATGCAGAAGACAAAGATAATGTTCAATAGCCTGGCAAGGGAACAAGAATTCAGGATCGCCAGTCAGCCTCTAGAGTCTGTAAAATAGTACGTTTATCTAGGTCAATTACTCACGGGGGACTCTGATCACGAGAAAGAAATTTACAGAAGAATAAAATTGGGTCGGAGTGCATACGGCAGGCATTGCCAAATCCTGACTGGGAGCTTACCACTGTCGTTGAAAAGAAAAGTGTACAATCATTGCATTCGACCGGTGCTAACATGTGGGGCAGAAACTTGGGGGTTAATAAAGAAACTCGAGAACAAGTAAGGACCGCACAAAGAGCGATGGAACGAAACATGTTAGACCTAACGTTAAGAGACAGGAAGAGAGCGGTGTGGATCAGAGAACAAATGGGGATAGCCGATATTCTAGTTGACATTAAGCGGAGGAAATGGAGCTGGGCAGGCCACGTAATGCGTAGGATGGATAACCGGTGGACCATTAGGGTTAAAGAATGGATACCAAGAGAAGGGAAGCGCAGTCGAGGTCGGCAGAAAACCAGATGAGATGATAAAGTTAGGAAATTTGCAGGCGCAAGTTGGAAAACGCTAGCGCAAGACAGGGGTAATTGGAAATCGCAGGGAGAGGCCTTCGTCCTGCAGTGGACATAAAATAGGCTGATGATATATATATATATATATATATATATATATATATATATATATATATATATATATATATATATATATATATTATGGCGTCTCTGTTGGATCGAAGAGCAACTCCACCACTTATGGCGTCTCTGTTGGCACGACGTTTATTCGGCCCGAGTACTCGGCAGCGAACCAGCAAAAGCACACACCCGATGATGATGATCACACATAACTGAAGATGAGGATCGCGCAACGTAGGGTGATGATGATAATATACAGATGAAGAAGACGTGCGTAATAAATGCCCACAATATAATATATATATATATATATATATATATATATATATATATATATATATATATATATATATATATATACTGGACACGCATAATAAGGTTAGAATTAGGTTGGAACGTGCTGCACCAAATTATAGAGACCTACTTAAGTGGCGCAAAGCACGCAGTAATGTTCAGAAAGGCAGCGGGGACGTAGCTAAACTCATCCAATGCTCGTCTAATAATAATAATAATAATAATAATAATAATAATAATAATAATAATAATAATAATAATAATAATAATAATAATAATAATAATAATAATAATACATTTAAGTACGACCTTTTGATCCGTTAGCATACATTTCTCAAAGCTTCTTCATCATGTACAACTTAGCGTACAGCGAAAATCTGCTAGGCAGCATTCCCAGTTTTATGCGCGGCCATGTTGCAGTAGTCACTGTTCTATGGCTCCACTTAAAAAAAAAACTAACAAAAAAAACATACAATGTGTATTCTTTCTGTATCAGTATGGTGCTTCAGAGTTATTTGTTCTTTTCCGTAGAAGTAATCAGATTCATGTTGTATGGTTACCTCGCTTTTTTCATCATTTTTTTTATTTTCTCCACTTTGTTCCTCTACCTATTGTTTTGTCTACCACATTTGCCTTTTCTATGAACTGTGTGTTGTGTATTGGTTTTAAAGTGCACCTATACACAGATTGAGAAGAAGAATATGTTTATTTTCCAGATTATTATGCACAAGTAACAAACACTTGTCGGACCTGTAGCCGAAGGCTAGTTGAAGGTCCGATAAAAAAATATAAAGGAAATCCTAGCACAGCAGAAATAAAAAATAGAGTAATAGTAATTGTATATACAAAGTTGTTGATTGTCAAGTCACAAGTCAACTAAAAGTAAGGCAATACATCAGAGTACCAAAGAACAATGTCAGGGGCGCAGTTAAAATACACGGGAATACCTATCTCAATTTCAGGATGTGCACTATGATGTCAATTTCTTTTACTTATCTCACAAAAAATGCGAAAAAATATCGATTAGTACTGAACTGGTTCTGAACTGGTACTGAACTGACATACAATTTTTGATATTCTATACGTACATAATGAGCAAAACGAGAGCAATATGACATTTGAATGCATAATAAAACAACACAATCGCGTCACACTAATTATAGAATAAGCAGCAAATAGTCTAAAAATATATAATTCTTCTTACTTTGTACGGTAAGAAGTTACTTACTTTGTTCTTACTTCATAGTGTTCCTGGGCACCACACTAATTATTTGATTGATTGAATTGTTGATTTATTGATTGATTGACTTTAGTAAGTGGAGAAAAATGGGAAGGTAGGCCTCTTTGGGGCCGGCTATCCAAGAACCCCGAACACTACTCAAGAAAAATGAAACAAGGAGAAGATAACAGCAAGTCCTACGCACACATTAACACGTCACAGTTTTCCAAGAAATGGAAATGTTGGTTATCATAATCTCAGTTCCATTTCTTCAATTCGCGCATAAAACTGGGAATGCTGCCTAGCACACACCTGCTGACTTAAGCAGACGAGGCGTGCGCTGTAGCCCTTAACTGCAGTGCTCTGTACTGAGCGGACGTGCCGACGACATTCACACCTGGACGGTGCTCCTGGTCGCCTCACTGTGTAGCTATGCCACTGCGTTCACGTGACTTGCAATCGGGTCATTGTTGCGATACTTGTGATGTACTCTCCGCTATCGTCGTTCTCTGTTTCGCACCACGCGTATCTCGGAAGGAAGATGGCGCAGTGGCTGGGGCGTTCTGCTGCCGAGTACGACGTTTCTGGTTCGATTCCCGATCGCGGCGGTCGCCTTTCGGTGGAGACGAAATGCAAGAAAACACTCGTTTAGATTCATGTGCGCGTCGAGGAATCCCAGGGGATCAAAATTAATCCGGAGACTACGGGGTCACTCATAGTTGCTTCGGGACGACGTTAAACCCCACGAATCGAACCTATCGTGGAAGGAGGTGACCCCGACGCACCGCGGTGTCGGAGGGTGGCGAGAATGAGGTGTGTGGTTTCTGTGCCCACGCTGAATACACAGAAAGGGCTCCGCAAAGGGATGGGGGAGACGCGCGGCAGAAGATCGATGGGCGCTCCCGAAGA
This sequence comes from Dermacentor silvarum, assembly GCF_013339745.2. NCBI lineage: Eukaryota > Metazoa > Arthropoda > Arachnida > Ixodida > Ixodidae > Dermacentor > Dermacentor silvarum. Next base: position 114,630,802 of record NC_051164.1, on the reverse strand, counting down.
AGCGGCAGTCCCTTCTTCACGGCCGCCCGAACCCTGGGTCAAGGCCCACGAACGCTCGCATGGGCCCATCGACGGCGTGGCGACCTCTTTCCCAAACAGCGCAGTTGGGGGCGCCGAACCGAACGGGAACAGCGGGAAGGGAGCGCGTTCGATACGCGATGGTAGCGAGGGCATTGTTTCTCATTTCGCTTGCCCTGTATTTCGTTTATCCTTGTCTCCGTTGTTTGTTGCAACGAAAAGACGGCAGCGAGAGCTCGCGCGCGGCTCTTTTGTTAAGCGACGAGTGGTGACCGGTCATGTCTTCCAATCGAAGGGTCCTTTTTAAGTGCCTGCGCAACGTTGACCCCGTGTAACCAACATAGGCAACTTTCTTTCGCTTGCATGTGTCTTCGATGTTCAGCTTAATAAGGTTGCACACGTCCAGCTTTGCTTGTTTTCTTGGCACGAAAGTAATTTAGGTTATCATCACGGAGCACGCTCATTTGGCGAACTCGCTTGCGCATTTTTGTTTATTTGCGTGTTTGTGCCTAAATATTCTAGATATCTGTATTCATGTACAAGTTCAATGTGATTTTGCAGGCTGATGAACTGGTTCTCATGTCGTTTACACTGCTATAAACGAGAATGCAATTCGCATTTGTCAGAGCTTTCTGAGCCCACGGAGCGTGAATTTTTCTTGCGAGAAAAGTAATTTGGTTCTCATTGTAACATTTCAGCACTTCTCTTGCGACATCCTGGTGACTTCGATTGACAAATGCAGAAACCGAAGTCACGCTGTAAAAGCATCCTATATGCAGTTGTATGTATGTAGCCAGAGAAAGTCAAAGGAAAGACAGGGAGGTTAACCGGAGAGTGTCTCCGGTTGGCTGCCCTGTACCGGCGGAGGGGGAAAGGAATGCGATAGATGAGAGAAAAAGAATACGAAAAAAAAAAAAATAGACACAATACATAACTGTTTCTGTGGGCGCTGTCACACACTCTGCGAAGGCGTTACATGGTGTTACACGGTGTCAACGTCGCACTAATACCTTCTACTTCGCACAGTACACAGTGCAGAGTCACAACTTGTCACATTGTCCGGTATCTCTCAAATAACGCAACAATGCCTTCATAGCGGCTCGCGCTGATGTTTTTGTAGGCCAAAGTTCGAAGAATGCTGTTTTCCGTGAGTGGGCGCTTGTCCAGTTGGTCTAGCGTGGCTGAGAGGGCTGCTCTTTGCAAGTTGAAACGAGGGCACTCGCAAAGAAGGTCCGCGATCGGTTCACTGCACCCACAGAAGCCACATAGTGGGCTGTTGGCCATTTATATAAAAAAGGAGTGGGCATTTGAAAATGCTGCTCCAAGAAAAACATTTATTTGACGAAATAAATGGGGTTTGTGGTGTGGGGCCCACTTGGCTCATGGGACCCATTTAAGCGGAGGTGGCTGCCCTCAGTACAGGGCGCCACTGGCAGTTGCCGCTCAGCGCGCCCTGTCGATCAAACTGAGTTGATCGTCAAGGCTGTCGCTGGCCAGCAGCTCTTCCCACCACTCTACACTCGCTTGATCTATAGGGGGCATTCCGGGGATGGCCCTGCATGCCCAGGTGGTGTGTAGAAGCGTTGGCGTCTCAGAGCACCATGGGCAACGCGCGTTGTATCTGAGAGTAAACTCCTAAGAGCTGCTATGGAATCACAGAAGATGGACCATGGATGGGGTGGTTCCTCCTGAATGAAATGAAGAGCCGCGTGGAGGGCTACCAGTTCAGCAGCTGTCGTTGAGGACAAATGTGACGTTTTTAGCTGTATTTTGACGGATCTTGCCGGGATCACCACCGCGGTAGCTGAACTTGTAGGTGTGACTGCGCTATCGATGTAAACATGTACGCGGCCACTGTGTATCTCACGTAAAAGTCCTAATGTGGCCTGTTTCAGGGCAAACGACGGTATGTTAGCTTTCTTCGTTATACCTGGAATGGTGAGGCGTATTTCAAGTTTGTACAGGCACCATGAAGGTGAGGTCTTACTGCAGGCATGTAGTTCGATGGCAATGAAGTACGATTGGCAGCAAATATACTACTGAAAACTGTGCGTGGTCTTTCTACAGGGGCGAAGCTAGATGGCGAGAAGGTGCTCGGGCGTCGGTGGCTATGTACGTTGATATTGAGTGATCTCGCACTATGGACAATCGTTGCCATTGTAGACGCACACTTCGGAAGACCGAGACACGTCCTTAGGGCTTGAGATTGTAGTTTCTGGAGTGCACGCAGGTTTGTTTTGCAGATGTTGCCTAATACAGGGAGGCTGTATCTCGCGAAACCGAGGAACAAGGCATTATATAAAGCTGCAGCATTGACCGCACCGATGAGCCGCATGGCTTTGCGCGGAGAAATTTGAGGAGGTGTGGTATTGTCGTTAACCTCCTCTTTGGGTATGAGATGTGCGGGCTCCACGATAGGTCGCGGTCGATAATTACCCCTAAAAAGTGGTGTTTCCGTATGTTTGCCATTGCTTGCCCATTCATTGACAATTACAGAGTAAGGCGTCATTGCCTTCTTGAGTTAATTTAACAAGGCAGCATTTCTCTGAAGACAGCTCTAAATTCGGTTTTCGCAAGTACGGTTTTCGCAAAGTAGCTGCCTTTTGCAGCCTTGCTCGTACCTGTAGTCGTGTTACAGCAGACACCCAGATGTTTTTGATGTTGAAAAAATGTGACCAAATCGGTGACATTATCTATGGATGAGCGCCCACGCCGGAAGCCAGACATAACATATGGGTACACATTGTAATTTTCAGGGGCGTCAAAACCATTATTTCCATTATTTCTCCCATGCAACTGGCTAGAGTGATGGGGTGGTACGATGAAAAATCTAATGGGGATTTGCCAGGTTTGAGAAGTGGAACCAAGCGGCTGCATTTCCATTCACGTGGAACCAAACCGTTGCGCCAAGACTCGTTGTAATGGTTTAGCAGCATGATTCGTGCTTTCTGCCCAAGATTTCCGAGCGCCGCATAGGTAACGCCGTCCGGCCCAGGTGTCGAGGAACGCCTGCAAGTCGCCAGTGCCGCTTCAAGCTCCTCCACTGAAAACATTTCTTCCATACGGCAGCCCTGAAACACAGAAGTGACACATGATGTAAGTGCGCGTCGGGGCTGCAAGCCGCCAAATATTAAGGCAAATTCCTCAGCAATCTCAATCTCTCGTCAACCTTGGCGCAAAGTGAGATATTTGAAAGGAACACGAAGTCCACTCGCGGTTCTTCATATCTGAGATAAGCGCTGACATGCATCCAACCACTCACAGAATCGTTTCCATCTTTGTGATTGTAGTGCATCAATGTGGCGCTGAATCTTATTTTGCATCCGCCTTGCCTCTCCGAGATCGTGGATGGATTTAGTTCGCCTGTAACTTCTTTCAGTCCGCCAGCGAATCACTCGTAGTCGCTGCAGTTCAGCTTCAAATTCTGCATATTTCGGGAAAGGCTGGAAACCGCGTGTAGCCTCCTGCATGGCTTTTTGAATTTCATGTTCCAGACTATAATGGTTCCCTTCCTGACATACTTCCTCCGTGTATATGCAATAAATGTATCAAACGAATAAAAGAGGGTATGGGGGTAGAAATGAGGACCGCACTGACATTTTCAGTACCTGTGCACTTACGTCATAAGCAGGGTCACTGGAGCTCGAACCTCTTAAGCTCGAGCTTTGCAACCAGTCGATGCCCCGAGAAGAGCTAGTTGTAGCCTAGACTGAGCACCGTGAGCACCCTTGCTCCTTCTGAAGGGTGCCTGCGATAGCCAGGTCATGTGCATATGTACTCAACAAGCAGGCGATGCCTCGTTTTTCCGTATTTTGTTATGAGATACCGTGAAGCGACACCTGTCGTTGTTCTAAGTAATTACGCAATGCCTCTCAACATTGACTTGTTTGTGCGCAATTTTTGTGCAAGTGTCCTGCGCTCCTGGAATATGACAACGCCGGTGGAACCTTTATACGAAAAGCCAAGGACAGCAGCCATGTACCAGAGCTCATGGCGTTCTCGGGTTACGATGTATGGTCAGGGCTCCAAATGAGAAATCAAGGCAATGTGTACAGGTCGGGTAGAGTGTCGCTCATCCTTAGGTGCGATACCGCCTCACCACTGAAGGGGGTTCAATTTGGAATGAACGTTGCAAATTAATCTTTCGTTAATAGATGGCAGCATTAGGGGCCATAGCGTCTACTTCTTTTCCACAGAGTAGAAGAAACGTCGCAGTTATATCGTAGTGAATAGTGATGAGTTTTCGTAAAAAAACGAACGGTTCCTTTCCCTGCGCTGAAGGAAAAGCGCTGTGGGAGTGACCTCATGATCGGGCAGCAGCTAGCGGAACGCTCGCTTTCCTGTAGATGCGTACGGCTAGTGCATGCGATGTCGCGTCATCTTGCGCATACCACTGCAAAAAAAAAAAAAAAAATGTGTAGCTTTGCCTCCAGACACTTGCGCTCCGCGGAAAAACGTGCCGGTTTCTGTAGGGAGCAACCCGACTCGTGCGTCGGGCCCTCAGCTGGCCGCGTATGCGCTCATGTGTGGGGGGAGGCGAGGACTCCTGTAATAGCGACGCGCTGGGCGCTCTGTTGTTGTCCGATTGTCGGAACTCGGTACCTGAGGCAACGTTTGGACTGCGTGCGGGGATGGCTGCCCTCTGCGCAGGGGCACCCATCGGCAGCTTAATGAAAGGTGTTAATGAATTGCCACGCTCGTTAGCCGTTGCACGGACAAGCCTCAAGCGGTAATGAAGGCCCCCTAGCGAACGTTGTTAGCGCGTACGCACGCCGCCTTAGAGCAATGTAAGGGGGGGAGGCTTGTCTCTACGAGGGAGCCTGGCAGGCGGCTTAAGCTGATTGGGAACATGGCTTTTCCGAGCCGCTTTTCTACAACGCGCTGAGCACAGCGGTGGTGATTGATTTGTCTGATTAGCGGCGGGTACGTGTGCCGTCTGCACTCCCTCACAGACGGTGTATGTCCCGGCCATTGGTGGAACGGGGCCGATTATCGCGTTCGCAGCGTTCATAGTTAATTCCGATAAGCGCCGGCAGGCATCGCCCATTAAGGGAAAGGCCGCATTCTATCGCTCCTTTTTTTTCTCTCTCTCTCTTTCTTTCTTCGCATTTTAGCGGCATTAGCTTGGTTAGGACAGGGCATTTATTTGAAACTTGTCCCCCTCCTGACAGCTGCTTTAACTTTAGGGAAGCTTTTTGGCTCTGTCAAGCAACGGCGAGTTGGGTCTTCATAGTGAAAAATAACACGTCCATGTGTTGATTTGACTGTGGAACTGCATTTCAGCGTGTTGTGCCGCCTATCCGGCGTTCTAGGACATCATCCTTTTTCCGCGGTAACCACATCTAAGGATGATTGAAAAAGTGGCCTCGAAGCTCAGTATCCTTGCAATAAAACCTACTTACCTTGTGACGCGGTTATGTTTGCTCATATATTTTGTTTTCTTGCGGCCCCCAGGTAAGCTCGCGGGATTTAAGTCCTCCAGCAGATTCTAAGCCAGCGGGATCATTCTCTACGGTTTCCTTCAAGTCAGCACTGGATAAGTAATGACGTGGGCTGGACCACATCGGATATTAGTGAGCACTGCTGGATGTCATTGAACGTAACACATATACCACGCTTAGCTCGTTTTATGGTGCGAGTTGAAATTTCGAATAAAAAGCGAGAGGGAATTTCGACCTACGCATAATACTTGTGAACGCTTGTTTCTTTAGGAAAGTATTGATTTTCTTTCTCTGTAGTTTATTTTTATGTTTTCTCCTCTGATCGAACGAGAAGATAATGGGGAGGTAGTTGTGTTGTACACAGATGTGGGCACGCTGGTGTGATTTCATGTGACACGAATTTAACATGCACCCAATACACGGTACATGGACGTTTTTGCAATTAGCTTGTACTTAGGTATAAAATTCTCCTCAAATCTTACGTGGTTCCTTCGTGCAGCATGCGTAACTAACGAAGCTAACCTCGTCCTCGGTCGCCTACGACGCAACTTTCATTTAGCCCCTTCCGAAAAGTGCGCATTGGTTAGCTTTACGCGCAAACAAATGTCATTGTATCCCGTTTCAATCAACGGTCAAGCTGTGTCCTATGTTAAGACGCATCGCTTTCTGGGTGTCATCATCGACCGCAACCCTCGGGGACCCCTCACTGCGTCTATCTGAAGAAGTAAATTACTATTGCTCAGGTCTTCAAATTTCTCTGCGGGAAAGACTGGGGTACACCAGTCCATTCTATGCTGCAGTTGTACAGGCTACTGTTCCTGGGACTACTCCGTTACAGTCTACCGGTTTTGTCAAATACATGCAAGATCAACATTCGCGCTCTGGAGAGCATACAAGGTCGAGCACTACTCACGTGTTTAGGGCTACCTCGGTGCTCCTCGACACCAGCAACAATTGCCATTGCGAGAGACCATATGATCCAGATATGCATAGCTGTCGACTCTGTCAGAGCGCACATTCGCCATCTATCAAGGATTCCCGACCATCACTTAGCTTCCCTACCAGCCGAGAGACCTCAAGCGACTTTTTCAAAAGTGATTAGCGCACATCAAGAGTGCGTACCATCATCTTATACACCGGCGGCAAAGCCTTCATCTTCCCTGTGGTGCCTGCGACAGCTGCAAGTGAACTTTGCTATTCCCAGAATTACCAAGAAGGCCAATCAACCGTCTCCGGCTCCAAAGCAACTGACGCTCCTATTACTGCACCAGACATATCATGACCGTATACATACATACATACATACATACATACATACATACATACATACATACATACATACATACATACTACATACAGTACATACGTACATACGTACATACGTACATACGTACATACTACATACATACATACATACATACATACATACATACATACATACATACACATACATACACATACATACATACATACATACATACATACATACATACATACATACATACATACATACATACATACATACATACATACATACATACATACATACATACATACATACATACATACATACATACATTACATACATACATACATACATACATACATACATACATACATACATACATACATACATACATACATACATACATACATACATACATACATACATACATACATACATACATACATACATACATACATACATACATACATACATACATACAGAATGTTCGACCTCGACTACCAGCACAACTGCCGCATTCGTCGTTCCAGCTAAGCAGGTTACAGTTAATTTCAAAGTGTCACACATTACTACATTTACGGCGGCAAAACTTGCAGCCCTCCATGCCGCTATGACCTACGTCGCCGAAGAGCCGGCACAGAAATGGTTCATATTTTGTGACTCTAAGGCAGCTCTTCACAGTATCAAGTCTGCCTTACACCACAGAACATACGAGCAGATGATATCCGACATCAGAGAAGTACACCACCATGGTCTGGAAACAGGGCACAACATAATCTTTCAATGGATTCCTGCTCACTGTCGCATCGTCGGCAACGACTTTGCTGACAGGGCTGCCCGGTCTGCCCACGAAGACACCCAGACGCGTCCAATACCTTTGGCGAGGACGGGCACTGCCAGGGAACTTCGTCTTCTTGCACGCAAGAAGTCACAAGCTTTCTGCAATTATTCAAGTGCCTTGAATTGCCGATTGCATAAGTTTGGCCCCTTGCTACGGCTACGACTGCCATCTAGCCTTTCCCGCGGTGAAGCAACCTTGCTGTGCCGCTTGTGGCTGAGAGTGGCGTTCACGAGCGTTTACTCCTATCGTATGAGAATGACCTATAGGGCCCGATGTGCGACTCCTGTAGGTGCGAGGAAACCATCGAGCACCTATTGTGTACCTGTCCTCGCTACGACGTACAACACCTCTCTCTCTCAACAAAAGTTTAAACCGACTGGACTCGAGACCGTTCTCTGAGTCAAAGATACCCGGACCGTGGCCACACCCATCACTGGCACAAAAAGCTATTCGTGCACTAGTACGCTGCTTGAAGTGCACCGTTTTAAGAGACCGCTTATAATGTCCCTGTGCATCATCCCACGTGCACTCAGTACTCACTCTCTCCCTCTGTTCCTCTTTGTGTTCCCCCTTTCCCTTACTCCCAGTGAAGGGTAGCAAACCGGATGCTATTCTGGTGGACCTCCCTGCCTTTCCTCTCCTTGCTTTCTCTCTCTCTTCCCCTGTAAGACTACTGCATGCGCAGTCTGTCACCTTCAAGAAACTGATTTCATAAAAAAAGAAAGAAAAAAGGAAAATCAGTTCTAAGCCCGTTCCCCTCATCTTGTCTGATTATTCCTATCGTTAAAGCGTTATCGCCGTGAAATCGCGTCGGAAAGGGGCTCGTCCTTGCCTTTTCGTAACATTCATCACACAGCACCTCAAACCCCTGCCATGACAACAGACCGCTATCCGTCTAGTCGCCTCTACCATCATAAACCACTTGTCATCATTCTTCGTGCGCACTTGAACGGACTGTAATAATGATCCTTGCGCACCGACGCCGGGCACCGCACCAACCCTGCCCAATTCAAAGAAGTAATTGATGAAATTACCTTCTACAAACAACTGCGCTGAGCCGTCGTTTAAAACCCCTTATTTTGAAACTTGGAGGTATCGAAAATACATTTAAAAATGACAAAGAGCAAAAAGAACAGGAAATTAAATTAACCGTTACAAAATGCTGCCCCGGGATTATTACAGAGGCTTAGGATTATAGCGTCAGCTAATTGGGGCCCACATTCTCAGCGTTGTTCCCGTGATTCCATTCATGAATTTTAAACGCCATCGACCAAGTTTCCTTCTTTTTCTCTCGTTCTCGTTCTTTTTAGTAGGGTGTTGCATAACGCGAAAGAACAAGGTTTGTTAGCGCCTCAATTAGCATCTATGTTGCGTACATGCTAAGGAAAGATTATGATACTATAATATCGTCACAGTAGCGAAAACGGCACACTGCAATATTTGATGATAAACGCTGGCGCGATCACCAATCAAGAGAATCAGCGTGGCAGCGCGTGGTAAACAAATTTGCGCCTTTACAACTGTGACCTTCGTGTGCCTGAGCTATCACCATACGAGAATGCCTCCGTAGACCGATCATGCATGAGGGCGGTGCTCGCCAGCGTTTCATGAAATCCGTGCGGCAAGAGTGAGATTCGTGCTAGAGCTCGTTGCGGCCAGAAGCCACGTAGCTCAGTCATAGGTATAAAGGTAAATGTTGAGAGCGCTTCTTGCTATCTGTTTCGAACCGTATTTCAGCATTGAAGAATAACTTTCGTAACATTTTCTCTACACTGCTCAGAAATACGAAGGCAGTGAAATTCGTCGGCACCCTGACGGAGGCCACGTGGGTAGTGTAAAAATCAAGCACTATTTTTTTCACTAATTATACGAGCGAGCACTGTCCATTCACGGTTTCTTAGGTACAAACAATTCCGAGAATTCGACCTCCGAGAAGGTGCCGTCAGCCGTAACGTATGTACAGCGCTGCACTCCATTTTGCGAACCATGCCACATTCATTGCGTACAGAGTCGCCCTACATCATAGTCGCTGGGCCGTTTTCGCCCACCATGCGAGACTTCTTTGAGATGTCTCACAAATTTATTCCACGAATCCCAATTATTTCGAGTAATCGAGGCAAGATGCTGGCGTACTTTCTTTCCTTGTCACTTTCAATCTGATCACCGCGCTTTCATGCATATGCATGAAGCAGCTCAATTTGCATATACCGCTCAGCGCTGGGTCTCTGCTCACATACCAAGCGTTCGTCTTTCGTCCTCATCCAGGCTGGTTTCGCTTGTTTGAAATACTAGTTTAACGCAACAAAAAAATTGTCATCAGCTCGTCCCTCAACACAGCTAAGAATACGGGAAGTGACCGTATTTCTTTGGGAAAGCGCTCTTGGTTGTTGTCTTTCCCAGCGTCTATAGACGTATAGCCAGGCAAACATCCCCTTTGAAGAATCTCTCTCTTTCTGTCTCGTTCTGCGTCAATTTTGACCGTCAGCGCTTGGCGTGTATGTAAATGATCTCCTGCAATGGTCGGCGACTACGGGAGTGGCAACGACAAATACGCGTAGTGAAAATACACGAAACCGATTAATTCATTACGTAACATCAAACATTTTGTGACTTAGTCTCTCTCTCTCTCCCCTGTTCCGGAGGGGGAGGGGGTATCTGTAGTGCAGCTCCCAGATTGATTTCGCGAGGAAAATGAGTAGGTATTTTTGCAACTTCTTGGCGGAGAACGTCTACGGAGGTTGAGGTTCGGCGGGAAATCATCGGTTAATTCGTACGGTCCACTGTGTTCGTGTTCACCAGCACGTTACGTCTCCGATATTCCGATATGGGCGCAACGACGCCTTCGATCGATTGCTGGAAGGACAAGCGCGCGGAAGCAGTTGCGTAAGCGAAGCTGTCGTGCCGGAGGAATCCGGTCATGCACGGGTGGCTAAAGGCCAGAGGTCAGGGAACTCGGTGCACTTGACCTTTTCGCCGCAGGCGGACGCTTTAAAGCCCACATGGAGCGAACTTTCACGGCGAACTTCGTGCCGCCGCCAACGCTGCACGCGAGTCGAAATGGAGCGAAAAGGCCAGCGAGCTGCTGGCCGTGGTGATGAGCTGCAGGATGCTGTGATGATGAGTCGTTTCCTCAATCTCTTTAAGGCTTTTGGTCTGTGGGGGATAATATTTTGTGGCGGCCGAGAAGCGCGACACGAGAAGCAGAATGTTGACGCATGTAGCAAAACTAAGTTTTCGAAATTTGCATGATAGCGGCACTCGAAGCGCTTACCTGGTGGCCTTCGCAGGTGCATGTGCGGCACACGCCAACTACTGGGCTTCTCCAACGCCCGGTGTATCCAATCACTCGGTGCATCACTGAATCAGTGACAGACACGAAATATTGTTCGCTTAGCCTTAATAATGGAGCATAGCGTAAATGTTGGACTGAATAATGACGCGATGACGGCATACCAACGGCATCAAATGCCCTCGCGTTGTGGGAAACGTCGCCAAGGACTCCTTGCGTACAACGTCAGATGTCGGCATACGCTAGTTGCAAGGGGACGTATCGTATAACACGACTTGTTTTGGCATGCATTATACAGGTGCGAATGGGGGAAATTGCGGATTAAATACGCATCTGTACACTAGTAAGGGCCCGCGCACGATCAGCAAGAACTAGACGTTCAGCGAAAATCAACCTTCTCTCCGCCTAAAGGGAATGGCAGCACCAAACTTGTTGATGGTCCTCACGCACTGCCTTTTTCCTCCCAGCGTTTCGCGGAATGCTGGAAATGACAGGACTTGAGTCGGTATAGGCGACGCCCACTTGTCGCGCCGGTCTTGCTGCGGCGCCACAAATGCCGCTGCGGCACTTCGTGACGATCTGGAGATCTCTGGCTGCGCGTCGAGTAAACAAGCTCGTCCTGTCGCTCCGCGGAGGACGGTAACAAAACAGGCTGAGTGTCCCCCCCTCCACTGCCTGACAAGTACGTCGTATCAAATCCATGCAGCCTTGTGGAAGCTACGTTGAGCACCGATGCCGACGTCGGCGCGTTGCGTTGCACAAAGATACATATAGCGCTGCATTTAGATGCTGCTCGTGGGTGGTCTTGCCAGAAAACAAGTCACACCAAATACAGCGGTCACTCAATACTGATGCTAACAGCACAGGATTTTCAATACATGGTGCCGATTTGAGACTAATCGTAAAATGGCCTATATCGTGTAGTAAAGATCTATCGATCGAAGTGTCCTTTATGCGCTCGCCGCATTGGTAGCTACTTTCGCTAGGCCCTATATATATAGCTTGGCTCTAGCTCCGCTGGCTCCATATGTCCAGCGCTTGTGCTGTGCCTTCCTTCGTCTTCGTTTTCAGTGCATGCGCTGTTATCAACTATGAACCAACACCAACTGGACCACTTTTTTTGTCTCTCCATATCTAACTTAAGCGGAAGGCGTGGCGGGCGCTAAACGCAGCGAAGAGGCCTACATCAAACTGATATATATCAACACTAATTTGAAACTGGTGTTTCTTCCCTTGCTGTAAACCTTCTATTATGTTGTCGTGTAGAGAAAAGCACAAACGCAAATAGGAGCGCAAGAAAAAAAAATACGAGACAGGGGCAAACGGGAGATAATTTGGCACTGAATAGCAAACTTAAGAATAAGTCCTCATAATCGCTTCCCCGCCATGTCAACACATTTCATAGTACAGTATAGTACAGCCAGTTGTGGGAGTTGGTTTTCGTTCAATGTATGTGTAGCGCTCTTTCAGTCTTCTTTCTTGTCCTTTTTCGCTGTACATCCATCATGCACATTTCACAGCTTCGTCGGCGCTGCTGGAGATATAATAGATGTTCATTTTAGTTAGAAGTTGGAGATGTTAGCCAGGCTAATTGGCCTCGCATTGAATGACAATGGTGCTGTGCACAGTGGCTGGCCTGGCTGGGCATGGTGACTTGAGTTACGTAGCCCATCTGCAGCATTGCCTGTATAGAAAAGGAATGCACCCTTTCCGCTCCGAATTTTTTTAATCGAGTGAGAATTTTATATTACGTGCATAGCTAAACGACGAAATAAGGTAAACATAGAAACATTCTTCGGCCCTTCCAATCCGTGAAGATGGTTAACCAGCCAAGCTGAAACGTGCGGCCCCGGTGTTTAACATTGGGTTAATCCTGAGGGTTCATAAAGTATTTCTCAATTATGAGGTTACACACACGTTCGGCTGCGACGGAGAGAACGACATCACTGACGGTATGCCCGCAGTCCGCGTTGTCGCTTGCGCTCGATGTCGAGTTTGCTCGGCGGCGTGGTCAGCAGCATTCGCCCGCCCATTGCCGCTTGCGATTCTTCGAAATTAAATTTATTCAAAATTAAATCTGTCCTTCACGTACGATAATGAATGACTCATACACCTTTAAGCAATGGCTCATACCCCCGTAAACGCGGCCTTCCCATTACGACGACAGCAGAGAATTGAAATTCTACGCTGGAATGATTAGCGGCAACGCAGCCAACTTGTGGAAGCAGACGACGAAGACGACGAACGCGGAAGCAGTGGCACGAGCACGTGCCGAACACGAGCACGAGCGCAATCCGAGGGGCACTAACGAGCCAGCTGCGGAAGAAGACGACGACGCTCGAGCCGGTGATGATGATGATAGTTTTCTGTATACAGGCGATTTCGCCTAGACATATAAAGCTGCGCTTAAAAAAAATTCTTGATGGAGTTTTTCGCAATTTACCGAATATATTGCTCATGCACTGGCAACTCACTGTGCTATAAGCGGCATGTGGTTCTTCAGACTACTCAATTCAGAATCGTAATGAAGTGAATGATGGGCACAGGTTATTCAAGGACCCTTTTTTGTGCCACCCAAAAGCAGGTTATATGCATCAGGCCGCAGGATCCAAAGGCAAAGCACAGAGGATTAACCTCAGCGGGATGCAACGCACGGACATCTGTGAAATATCAGGAAGAGCCATATTGACCTGCGACACTAAAGTCGACTAGAAAAAGTAATTAAATAGCATTGCTGACATTCACAATTCTGAAAATAGATTTGCTGTCTATATTTCTCGATGTCGGTGGGATATTTCCTGCAAGACACTGATTCTACAGAAATCATTGGTCATTTCACGGCCCAGAAAAGGTTGAGTGCAGTATTCGTTATCCGTATGCATGTTCACTTTCGTTGAAGCGCACCAACGAGTCACGTCGCGTCGTCTTCACCTGTAGCGTCTCCAATGCTGCGCGGTCGCTAATAAAGCGATGGCGCACGCTTTTTCCGTCTCGCCGCCACGAAGTAGTGATCTCTCGTCGGCAAACGCAGCAAAAAGAAGAACACGGCGAACGAAGAAGCGGCCGGCCGGCAGAGGCGCAGAAGCAGTGTTTGCCAAGATCTGGCGAGACGTTAATTGCGCTCCGAGGCGCGGCGCCGCGTTAGCGACGTCATTGTGACGTCCGCGGTGGAGAGAGCGGCTCGAGATGAAAGGCGACAGCCGGGCGAGAAGGCGGCTTCCCGCTTCACTCCTGTCTGCTGCCGGGAAGGAAAGCGCAGCTGACGAGTGCGCTCCGGAGGAAGGGCGAGGAGGAGCTCATCTCAGGGGGTTTGAAGTCAAGGCACAAAGCGGCACCAATGCCGCACGGATGAACGATTCCTTTTATATATATATACTTGTCCCCGCTCCTGTGTTCAGCCTTTCTCAAGTGCTCTGGCTTCTATTTATAGGCGATCACAACCGCTGACCGAACTGTCGGGGAATGTTTGTGTACGCCAACTGATGGTGACCCGCAGTGCGGTGACAGGCCTTGCGGGTCGCCACTGCAAGGAAAAAATAGTGTATTCTATAACCTACTTTTGTATCCTTCGGTTTCACAGCGCTCGCAGCAGTGACGCGTATGACCAATCGTATACAGTATAGTGTCTGTGCGGTTGCTTGACTTGCGTGTGTACATGGCAGCGAGAGGCCCGCTCGCTTTTGGACAAAACTGATGACGGAAATGGTGGTGGTGGCAAATGTGCATAATTGGTGCATGCGAAGCTTTTCGACATCCCAGTTGTTTAGCCATACGATCATAGCAAGTGAACCGGGCTTAGTGGCTTGACTTCGTCGCAGTTATAGCCGCGGTACTTACGTATAGTATGCTCAGTTTAGTTTCGGTACGCGGCAAAGCTCGCGTCTTCGCAGTTGAAGTGACTCCGCTTGTCTCGACGCGCAGCAGACCCCAAGCTTCAGTAACAAACTCTTCGATGCTCTGTCCTCTTGAAATAGCAATTTTTGAGGCTTCAATGTGCGTTATAGTATTAGTAAGGGTTGGTCAGCTGTAGTATCCATCAATTAGCACACATGCTTAAGCGTCCGCAGCAGACACTGCGCGAGAGCTAGTGTTCCTGCTAACATGTGAGCATCTCGAGGAAACGGAAGGCTTATCACTTCTTAGAGCCGTAACTAACCGCGTGTTCTCGCTCATCGTGACCGCGCTTTCTTTAATGCCATCGAATGCATTAAAGCTAAATAGAATAGTGCATCAGACAGACAGACAAAGAACTTTAATGAAGGTCCTGAGAAGCTCCGTTGCCCCCTCTCAGGGAGGCGACGAAGCCGCGGGCCGCACCCACGTCGGGACGGGGAGACCGAGCTCCAGCGCCGCATCGTGGGCTCGCTGGACAGCCCAAAATTGGCGTGACTGGTCGGAGCTCCGAAGAGCAGAGCTCCACTCCTCTGCAGTGCATCGATGCGGGCCCCTCTGTAACGAGGGACATCCCCAGAGCATGTGGTCTAAAGTACTACATTGTCCGCAGCTAGGGCAGTCTGGACTAAAGCAGTCTGGATTGATGTAGTGAAATAAGGAATAGTGCGTAATAAATATTATAACGCGGGTGCCTTGTGAAGACCTGGGACGAGATTCACAAAGATTTTCTTTCTCGCTTTGCCATTGGCTGGCCGCCTTCGCTAATGATATGTCTGGCATCCGGATTGGCTAAAATTCTTTCTTACGAAAAATTCTAACGTAAGAAGCTTTTGTGAATTCGGGCCCTGATCTTCATGCTCAAGAGTGCGCTTTACAGCGGGCATGTCATCTACGCTCTGCTGAACTCATTGCGTTATTATTATTTCGTTTCTGAAAAAAAAAAAAGTAGAAGACTGGAATCAGGAAAAGTGCACGCTGAAGCATATCTGCTTCGCAAGAAATGCTGCTGGCGTTGCCAAGCGCAAATTTCGCGCTTTTTCGAGAAATATACTGGAAGAGAGAAATTGGAAACAGGGATAAAACAAATGGGGTACACATGGGCGCTCCCACTTCCTTAAGCTGTCTCGAGCACTACTACGTCATCTTATACGCGGTGTTTCGAACACGTATGCTTCCTCCCGTCCTTTCTCGCGCATCCATCTCTTAGCGGTGCGAGCGAACCGTCGATTGCGCGCGCCTCGCAGTTGGTGGCGCTCAGGCCCGTAGCGTATAACGCGCAAAGATGCGAGACAGCCCACCCCGCCCGCCTGACAACCTGCCGCTTGTTTCTTTCGCAAGACGGTGGCTGGAACACTGACGGGCCGAGTTGGAGCCCTGCTCCAAACTGACGTCGCAAATTGTTTCAGAGCTACGTCGCTGACAACGGTTTTCCTGTCTGCTTGACCCCCTTGGCAGCTTACCGGTCATACCCTTTAACTCGAAGCGACACGCCGTTACACGGTTGTCAGGCGAGAAAGAAAGTGTTGTGAGTGTGAGCTGTTGGGAGTACAGGCATGCTACGTCGAGCGCGAGGCCCGCTGTAGGGCCCGTAGCACAGACCCTGGGCATGTCCCGCCCGTACGTATCCTCCACAGAGCTGCGTTGGTTTAGCGAAGCGTGCATTCTAGCATACAGCAAGTGCAGCGGAGGCTCTCGCACGTCTCGCCCAGCCCGTCACAGCCCGTCAGCATTGCGCCGCCGGCGGATCTATCAGCGCGCGGATGCGACGCGCCAACAACGCCACTGAGTGCGATCAATGCACACCGAGTGCACCCGCCTCATCCTTCAACTCGTTGCTGCCGGTTTTTTCGCTATATCCCTCCCCTTTTTTGTTTTTATATTGTTGTTTGCTAATTGTGTCTTGTATTCTTGGTGAAACTGACGTTCAGTAAATAAACCGTGTTCGTCGTTTCTATGTTCTCGTTTGGTTTGCGTGTAGACGTGTTTGAAATCCCCACCGCGCCGTGAGTTCGCTATCGAGACGCTGGACACCCTATCAGCAGATCGTACAAAGTCGCAGCATGCTGAATGTGCACTCACTCACATGTTTTCGAAGCTCGGAAGCCGCGAAAATGCAGTTTCTTCTATACCTTAGCCACTCGGCCCGAAATTAGACCTGCGGTGCATGTGGCCAAGTACACGTTGGTTCTTCAATGCTCTTGGGAGGATGCCTTGTTTTTGACCTCGCTACCCTAATTATCGCAGCTGCTTGAAGATTGGAAACATTGTCGTGTACTTTTCTCGTTGTTACATTTTTCGAAGAACATCTATTCACAGCCAGTGACAAAGAACTTTCATATCCGTCTTTCTCCAAAGAACCTCGCAGCGATGAGCATGTTTCACGTGGACCATCAGTTTTCCCAGAATGTGTTTATTCCACCGAAAGTACGTGAATATCCCATCTTATTAAATCCTTGCTCAGTTTCCGAAAAAAATACATTACTGGTGTTGATGGCGTTGCTCTTACGCTGGAATCAACGTATGTACGAAGACAAAAATTTCCTACCGATGAGAAATTCTGACTACGAGTATTGCATTCGCAGTAGCAACAACAATAAGACATTGCTTTCTTTTTTAACGGCGAAGCTGTTTAAGCCAGCCCTAATTAGTGGTGCGTAGCCGTGGTAGTCATAGTAACCCAGAGAAAGAGGAGGAGGAGACCGCGTGAATGCGCACGCGGTCTCCTCCTCGCCAGTTCCCTGCCTTCCCGACCCCTGCCTCTCTTCTCTCCGCGGCGCGCTGAGCCAGGAGAAAAAAAAAAAAAAAAAAAAAAAAGGCTAGAGCTTGCACTAGGCCGCGCAAAGCTCAAGACACAGCGAAGCTGGCCGACTGATATCGAGTGGCTAGCCTCCAACGCGTTCGGCGTCGACAAGCACCAGCGTTCTTGGCACTGTGCCAACCTTGGTTAGCCTGCCTGCGTTTGTGGCATGCCAGGAACGCTGTCGCTCATAGGCGCCGACGCGTCCAGCGCTAGTCACGCGAAATGTCGCTAACGCGTTCGGCGTCGGCAAGCGACAGCGTTCTTGGCACTGTACCAAACTTGGTTAGCCTGCCTGCGTTTGTGGCATGCCAGGAGCGCTGTCGCTCGTTGGCGCCCACGCGTCCAGCGCTAGTCACACGAAATGTCGTGAAAGGGAAGGTACCTCCGAAAATGATCGCCCGCGAATACCTTCCTAAATGCGTAGTTAAGTTAAACCAAGTTAAGTCCTAGCAGCAACCAAGTTCATACCTAGCAGTAGCAGCCAGCAAGCTTCGCTGTACCTAAGCTTTGCGCGACCGAGTGCAAACTTGCGTGATTTTTGTTTTTCTTTTTTCTTTTTCCATGGACGCTAATCGGAGCCGCTTTGAGTTCTTCCTCACTTATACACTAACAAGCTTTAAACCGTGTGCGAGAGATTCAGTGCAGTTGCTCGCTCGCGGTACCAGAGAAACCCTGGAAGGGCCCAGCCGTACTGCGTCACAGCGCTCCTGTTTCCAGAAAAGAACGACCTTTCGCGGTCACTTAGGCTGTATGGCCGAGCTCGGTTTGGAAGACCCTGAAGTATATTAACGAAAAAAAATGAAAAGAGCTTCACGTGAGAGAGATGTGCTAGGAAAGACAGAACAATATAGCGAAACATGAATTTGGCGAATGAACGAAGTATAATGACTGCAAAGCGAGAGAAACTCGTGTGAAAAGGGGTGCGTATCATTAAAATTGTGCTTAGAAGAACATCAAAGGCGCGTCTTCCTTTGACCGCGTCGTGTTTCGTGCCATTTCAGTTTGAACAGGGCGATTCTGCGTTAGAGAAACAACTTTATGAAAGTGAAAATAAATTTCACGGGGGGATGGTGGTCAGGCGGTGCCTAGCCGCCACCTCCTCGGCTCGTTGAATGGCCCGGAGTTGCACATCGAGGCTAGAGTCCCAGAGCACGTTATCCCACGCTTCGGGCGAGGGACTAGTCAGCAGATCAGGCGGGGGTGGTTCCTCGCTGCATTCCCAGAGTATGTGTGTGTGCAAGGGTGGCGGTCGTGCCGCCCTGCGAACAGTGTGGGCTAAAGATGTCGGAGTATATATGTGACTATATTTGCGGGAAAGCGAACGAGTGGGTCTGGAGGCGGCGCCACGCGATTTGCTGGGGTTTCGTGAGTTTGGGGTGTGGTGGCGGTTTCGTTTGGCGGGCGAGGCGGTAGTGTTGCACGATGTCGTGGTACGAGGTGAGAGGCTCGCCGGGGCCCTCCTCGGGATCCGTGGCACTGCCCGCCGCTCGGTTAACGTGAAGTCTGCGTGAAGAGACCTGCAGGAAATATATATATATATAGGTTCGTATGACCAGGATCAGAGGAGAAACGAGACTCCGTAAAAGTTTATTCTAAGCTCGAGGGGTGTGCGAATATTCGAAATTTCGAATGCGAATCGAATGCTGTCTGCTGTTCAATTCGTATTTGATTCGCGAATTCACTAATCGAGATTGTCGAATATTTGTTTCTTTCGAATATAAGGGATAACAACACTTATTGTCTCATGGAAAAGAGAGTGCGATTTAAGTGAGGGGTGTTGCGAATCATTCTGCGGTGGGGGAGCTGTGGTTGCTGCGCCTGAGCGAACACACGGAGCAGATAACATCGCTCAATAATTTCCAGTCATTCTGATTTTAAGAATGACTCGCTGTTGGGTAGCCTGCTATCTTGATTTATTATCTGGCCAGTCTAGCCTTGTTTGCAATCCTTTAAAACAATGTGCGGTGCTGTGGTATCACCCGTTCACTGAACGAACCACTGTCCGTGCATCTGGTGACGTGCTCTTACCTGGTTCCATTTCTGCCGTTGTTGTAATGCCCGAGACAACTAAAAGAGGTTGCTTCTCATTTTTTCAAAGCACCTTAGTTGTCCGGAGGTTCAAATGCTAACTGTATTCCATACATGTGTCAAAAAACGTGTATAAGCTTCATTTCCTTGCCAGATAGGCTCCGCATAAACTTTATATTTCACTTTGTTTAGACATGAAAAAAAAATACGGTATTTGATTAGATATTTGGAAGTCATTGTTCTCGAATATTCACGAATATTCATATTCGATTCGGACATTTCACTATTCGAACACCCATAATTTTAACCCTTCCTTGACTTTCTCTCTTTATTTATTTATTTATTTATTTATTTATTTATTTATTTATTTATTTATTTATTTATTTATTTATTTATTTATTTATTTATTTTATCTTATTTTATTTATTGCTTCTAAAGCTGAAGGAGGGCGATTGCTAGTATTGAAGCATACTCAAATTGTGTCGTGTTTGCTTCCTGTGTTTCAATTACTTCTGTGTTACGGTCTGAAAAGGGAATATTTCCATGGAAACGTTTGGGAAGGAGTGGGCAGATGCCGGAAGAATTTGCATTAAGTAGTGTAAACAAAAAGTATGAGTATTTGTGAGGGAACCACTTGTCACTCTCAAATGCGAGATGTGCATCGATTCTCTGGCACTTTTTGTTTCACACCAAATGCAGCCTTTCTCTCTTTCTCTCTCGAATTGCGCGTCACTGGAGCGGCCGCTCTCTTCTCTATAGACGGCGTGAATGGCACGCTGCCCATCGCAATGCCGTCGTATTGGGGCTCGAAACAGCCCAAGCATGTTTAGTTCTTTTAGACTGGCCTCCACGTAGTACAGTTACTGTTTCACCGATACGGCAGCAGCTGCAATTCATGACTCTATGATACACGTATAAACAATATACGTGTATTTTGAGAGTAATTTCTTGAGAGTACGTTTTAAGATATGCCAGAAGAAAAACGCTTCCTAACAATCTAGGAATACATGCTCGATCGTTTCTAACTTCCGACAAATGAAACACTGAATCCCCCAAGGTACAAAGAATCCCTTTTCTTCCAAATAAGTCTTCACATCTAACGTATTTATATGCAATTTGAAGGGAAATGTTTTAACTCCTCCCCTTACTACTAGCTGTCTTATGTAGAGGTGCGACAAAACAGGTTGGTTCGCCGTGTGCGCTCCCACGCCCACACTTGCAGAACGTGCTCACATCATATGGGGACCATATGGTTGCATTGTACCGACGATTGTAGCACAACTTGTTATGGGCGAGAGAAAAGAAAATGAGAGAGAAAGAAGGAGAAAGAGAAAAAAAGCTATGTAAACTTCATTGGTGAGGCGGGATTTGAACCCGGGTACTCACGGTCCGAACGCGAGCGTCACACCCACTACGCCATACACCCACGCTTGCAGAGCTCCCCTGTTTCATGGGATTTCAAAAGCGGGGAACTGGGTTAATTTTTTTGTTTGCTTATTATTTCATTTACGAGAACAGTCGTGCCAACACAATTTCCAACTTACTTTATTATAGCATCACAAGATTTGTCGCCATGGCGTTGCTTTCGCGCTTATACATCTGTATTGGTAAAGCGACCGTCCCGGAAAGGCGTTGGTTCCGGGTTCAATCTCCTTACCAGGAGGAATTTTTAACGCGAATACCTTTATTTTGCTATTCCGGCTATTGTCGTGGTTGATCGGTGGTCGGACTCGGCATGGAAAGCGTTCGCTCGTTGCTCACATTTGCTCACTAGGGGGCGCGTGATGTACGGGAGAAATAAAGCACCAATAGGCTAGGTGACTATTTGTCGCCACCCCGTTTCAAAGGGGATGCCAATAAATCATCATCATCATCATCATCAAAATTAGTTTTGAAGAAAGACTCGGGAAGAAATAAATAAATAAATGGGCGCCTAAAGTGCACAAGTATCTGTACCTGAAAAGCGTGCACACAGAATGGAGGAAGTGGTCACGAAAGTTGGCTACCACGTACAGGGTAATTGAAAGTGTGGACAGACAACCGGGAGTAATCAGGAATGAAGTGAGAGAAACAGAGACAGTGAATTGGATGCAAATAATGGAAACGAAAACAGATCGTCGATATTTACAAGAATGAGAAGGAAGAAATTAGAAGGAAAAATCTGTACGATAACACGAAGGCAAGTGCCTTGATATGAGGCTCGAGCTGGTTGCCTAATGACAAAAACATATACCGGAGCAAATATTCGCAATTAGATGCGGCATGTGTATGCTGCAGCAAAAATCCGGAGACCATTCAGCACATTCTAACGGAATGCGAAGTGATTCACCCAGTGAGACCCGCAGGCAATGTACACCTTCCAGTAGCGCTTGGATTTAAAGCAGACAGAATTATCAACCGGTCAGCAGTCGAGATGAGCAAGAGACGTTTAGAGTATTGGTGAAAAAAAAAAAAAAAGCATGGAAGAGACTGATACGACCGGATCCATTACACGCGTAGACAGCGGTACAAGGTAGATAGAGAAGATTAAATAAGATGTGTACAAGAATGACAGAAGGAAAAGCAATGATAGCATACCTAAGTAACTCTAGCAGGCTGGGTGACGATTCGTCCCTGCCCCGTTTCAAAGGGGATGCCGATAAATCATCATCATCATCATCCACAATGCCCCTACACAGTTTCGGCACACGCTGGTCTAGCGCTTAAAAATGTAGCAGAAACAACCGTATTCACAGTGGCGAGTGGTGAATCAACAGGTGGAAAGGGGCGAGAATGGAGTGCACCGATAGGAAAGGGCTTCCCGAATATGCGCCGGCGAGAAACCCTATCCACAGCGCCGTGGGGCCCCGTTGGCGCAGAGCGCGCTTCAGCTCGCTCTTACGTGGAAGTCTCGATTTAGGGGCCGCACTCGGCACTGTTGCGGCACGGCGAGTTGCGTGCACCAGCAGTGAGCGGCGAAGCCCATTGACGCATGTCTGTCGCGCCTTCCGGTGCGCGCGTCACGTGTGCGCGTCGATTTAGTGGCCAGCACTTCGCACTGTTGCGGCACGGCGAGTTGCGTGCACCAGCAGTGAGCGGCGAAGCCCATTGACGCATGTCTGTCGCGCCTTCCGGTGCGCGCGTCACGTGGTGCTTGCGGGAGACAGAGAGGGAAAAAAGATATGAAAGTCAGAGAAGTTAACCAGAGAGGTCTGGTTGGCCACTCTGCGTCGGGGGATGGGGGAGCAGGAAGGGTTGAGAGAAAGAAAAACGATAATATGGGGAAAGAATTCGTTTGCACAAACACAAGTAACGCGCCTGATAACGACTACAGTCTTTCATGCGGCTTGCTGTGATTCAGAGCCAGGATGTCCAACGGGTCGCATTGCCGGTGATAGTGAATGTCCAATGAGCTGAATTTCCACTATTGGACGTTCCGTGTGGTTGGACATCCAGGCCGTAAGCGCTTGCGGGAGACTGTGCAGTGCCACCTGTACGGTGTACGCAAGTGGCACGCATGCATGCGTCCTAAACAGGAGAGAGAGAGAGAGAGAGTGCGTCCCGTTTGCTGCTCTGCCTGAGGGTTGGGTGAGGTCGGAAAAAGGATGTAAAAATGTATAGGAAGGGAGAAAGATGAGTAGGGAAACGGAAATCGTCGCACAAATTACCTGAGGCGGCACATGTCACTGTCACAGTCTGCCTCGCCGGTCCGTAAACCACAGGAACCGAAGTAGCGCTTTCAGCTGACAAATGGGACTTTTACGAGAGGAGGATATCAGAAGAATCCCTCGAGGCATTCTCTTTCAAGTCAAGCGACTTTCTTTTGGTTCTGTGGCACGCAACCTTTTTATCCCCACTTTCTTCCTATTTTGGCGCTTGCTTTCATGTTGAAGACGTCGTGTGCAGGTGGTTTAGGTGCCTATATAGATTCTTGACAGAGAGAAAGGTAAGAACCTCAGATTCGGTAAACGTTGGAACGGTACTTTGAAAAAAAATATATATAAATGCCTGCTGTGATTACAGACTTCGGGCAGGAACAGATACGTGCAAATGTGCATGTACAGTGAACGTATAAGTCCATGAATGAAAGAAGAAAGAGAGGAAAGAAGAAGCGAGTGAACAAAGGATTGGACAAATGCTCCGCGCTGTTGGGAAACGTTCTAGTCAGCGGTGCAAACAGTCAGGGATCCAAAAATCTGCACTATTCCTCGACAGCTGAACAATGTTGCTGTTGGTTCATGTTGCTCATAGCGATCTGTTTTAATCCGCTCCCCGGGCTCGGTGTGCTTTCGACTGTGTGCGTGGGGGTGACACACGCTGTTCTCCGTCGCCCACTTTCCTTCCCGCTTTCGCCAGTGTTGCATGCGCACCGCCGCGAGAGAGGACAGGCCGCCGGTGTTTGCCCTCGAGATTGAGCGGAGCGCATGCGAGCATGCGAGGAAGGGCGCGCCACACACACGCCACTTTCATTTCTCGATCGCCCGCATATCCGCACAAGTAGTTACGTTTGTCCTACAGAGAACACTGTCTGCATGAAGCGCTGTGCCGCTGTTGTTTTCTCTGTTCTTTTTCTTCTTCTCATGTGGGCTCCTAATAGCATAGTCAGCGAATTTTCAGCCCGACGAAAATGAAATACCGTAACCGCCCTTCGGACAGAACTATGATCGACTCTTGCCATGTGGCGTAGCGAAGGTGCAGCCCTACGACATGGGCCCCCCTTCAGCGGAGCTGCGCGACGCTCCTGGCTATTCTGCCCCGAGCTCTGGGCGTACATACAGCAGCGCTATTACGCATTCGTCGAACTTAAGTACCCTAGGGCGGAATTCATTAAGCTGCGCTGTTCGTATTCAATGTCTTAGCCAAAATGTTCTTACACTAAGATAAGGGTGCAGCACAAGCGGCAGCGCATTTGACTTACATTGTCGTATGAGAACGAGGAGGAACCAAAGCTAGAATGAAGCGACAAGAAATGAAAGAAGCGCGGCCAACTGACAGCATGATCGCACATCATACATCAGTAGTTGAGGCTATACTTTTACGGCAAATCACTAGACGCCCCTATTCGACATCTTCCTTTTCCAGGCGTCTGCTACAGCACCGACAAGCCCAACCACGGTCGCCCGTGCACCGCACCGCCATCAAAGGAATGGCAGTGAAAGGGCCACGCATTCTTCTCACGTTTCTGCGAGACGCAGAACTGATATCGACGCATGGCGGCATATTTGGCGCAGAAAAAGACGCTTATATAGGCAGAGCAATCGCCGGCCAGGTCTGCCAGGCTAACCCCGCCTGTAGCAACAGCACCACCACCAAAACCACCATAATACAAATCGAATAAATGAAAAAAAGAAGGAAGCTGCATAATATACAGGGTGTCCCACGAAACTTTAGCCAAACTTAAAATATATGCAAATGCCACGAAGCTGAACAGAACCAAAGTAATGTGGTTTGCCGTCGCTTGGTGATACTCAGATTATTTTTTGCATTCCGCCTGATTACATATAATTCGTCTTAATTAATCAACTTCTCAAATATTTTAATTAGACAAAAAGTGTCAATGAGAAAATTGTAGAGCAGCATGAAAAACTCCCGATACAGCTTTCTGGTGCTCAATACGTGCTACATAAAAGTGTTTTTCCGAGCGTGAAATAAGCCTGCGAATACAAGCAAAATTGCCGCGCGACTGGCCGCTTTGCGTGTGTTCGCGGGCTTTTCGTTGTCTCATCTCGCATGGAGAATTAGAGCCTCAACAGCGTCTGAAAAAATAATCATCCACAGCCCTATGAGCGTTACAAAGCTCAGACAAAAAAAAAAAATGAGAAAAACAGGAACTTGATGGAAGTGCTCAAAACACATCAGTGACAAACTTGACTGTTGTCAGTGGCGGACACTACACTTCTGTTTGGTACCACCCAATAGAGTGTCGTGACGATTATGAAAAGTGGGGCTATTGCGCGCATAAAGAAACACAGCCTATCCGCCATTAAGCAGAAGTTCGCAGCACAGCGTGAATGTTACTGCCTTCCACAGTAGCGCATACCCAATGCAACTATGCAATAAAGCTACTTAGTGCACATTGTGACGGCAAATCAGAGTGCTCCAGAAAGATATAAGCACGCGCCATCCTCGGCTATCAGTTGTGGCCTCTGGCCAATCGGCCGCCCGTTCCAACGCTTACCCGCGTCAGCTCTAGCGGCGCAGATAGACATAATTATGTTGGTAAGACTGATACCCCCTTATCGTAGAGATTTCTTCTTACGTCGGCTGCTGCGACGGCTGTTTAGGTTTTGTGAATCGACTTACGCTTATTGAAGTACTGAAGTTCGCACCTGTGCTATCATTACATACACGCCATTTTTTCGACTACAGGCGCTCGTCTTCGCAGCGGCGGCCATCGCAAGCTTGCTCATCTTACAAACAGTTTTAGCTTTGTGAATACGCTTTTTAGAGCGCAGCGCTTGGGTGCCCGTTCCTGCGGCGAGCGTCGGCGTAACCGAGAGAACGAGCACAGCGAAAGATGAAAGCGAACGCGAAGCTCAGCGGGGGATGAAAGACGCGAGGAGGAAAGTGGTATGACGAAAGCGTGAGAAGAAAAGCGTAGTGCGGCGACGATGGCTGCGAGATGGCGCCAGAGTAGAGCGCGTCGTCTGGGAGGTCTGTCTGCGGCGGCTTCTGTGAATCGCGCGTACGCGTCACCCACGCGCTGACTCTCGCGATCTCCAGATTAGCGAGGCAGTTGCGCCACACCTCGCTCCGTTAGCAACGAGACAGGCTGTCCGCGCCAGCCAATATATCTCGTAGGATCTTTCTTACGCCAAAATTTGTTCGTTGGTTGCTTAGTGAATTCCACCCCCTAGACTCTGGCGTTTTTACGCGCACACTCTATTCTGCGGAGCGGAAACAACCTAGACAGAATGCAAGTCGCTGCGGCTAATGTTTCTCGGCACTACGAGGAGGGGTAAGGCGAAGAGTTAGTTGCGCTTTGCTAAGGACGTGCAACGCTGCGGGAGCTATGGGACCGACGTCAGCTTCGTAGGAACGCTTTGCCTGGAGCGGTAGCTAGCTGACAGGTCACGATGGCCGTGCCTTTGAATATATTTATCTTGCCAGTGAACTTGCGCACATTTTATCGACATCTACAGAGTCTACAGGAACTGCTGCCACTGTACAGTGGTCCGTATATTGTGTGGAGTCATGGTCACGCAGCAGCAATCAACTATGCATGTGACACCTATGGCGCATGTGGGCCTAAAGGAAGAATCCCGAGGGAGTAGGTCACGTGGTGTCTGTGATCGTTTATAGAGCGTCCAGCTTCGTTCAGTAAGTAAGGTCCAACACGAATCGTTCTCGCGTGCCGCGGGCAGCTTCGTGGATTCGAGGCGAGACGGTGCGGGGCCAGCACCCTTCGAGATGACCAGTGTGACAGTGCACGGGGAGAGGCAAATTTCGGGCGCGGTAACGACGATCCGGCCGATAGGATGGCCCCGCGGTCTGCCCGAAATAAACGCGCCCAATCAATATCGGCGCTCTGCCCGAATACCCGGGCCAAGCTGCACGGGGGCACGCACGACGCGACCGGACCGAGCGGTAAACAGGAGCCGTCCCACAGCCTCTGCGCGCCGCGTGCATTGGCGTTCGCCTGCGCATTTGCATTCATAAGCGCTTGCGGAAGGAACCTCTTGCACGGGACCCGTACGGGGTATGCGCGTGTCGCCGTCTATGCGCGCGCGTCTCCAACGTACAGGGGTCGCTCGTTGCTTCACGCCGAGCGAGCAACGAACCCACGTCTTCGCATGCGAAGGCGTGGGTTCGTTCCTCACCTGCGGACAGTTGTTTTTTCATCCATTTTCAATTTATTTATCATTTCCTTAATTCAATTAGTAAAGTACAAGTAATTTCCCCTATGTTGCCCTTGGTGTTAATGTTTGTTGGCTTCTTATGATATGATTATATATATATATATATATTATACACAGAAATAGAGATATTGAGTAGGTAGATGGAAACTGGCCCACACGTGATTCCGAGGCGCCACACGTCACTGTCACTATCTCGCAGGCCCATAGATCGAACGGAACAAACTAGCGATCCCCGTACCCCACCTCCACTTCTGACCGCCCTTGAGGTGTCACCAGCCAAAGCTAGACAGTTACAGTGCGGTCAGCAGTTATTTTCTTCCCATACGTTTTATGTTTATCTAATTATTATAATCAGCAATCACTTACTACTACTACTACTACTACTACTACTACTACTACTACTACTACTACTACTACTACTACTACTACTACTACTACTACTACTACTTCTACTACTACTACTAACACTTCTGCTACTACTACTACTACTACTACTACTACTACTACTACTACTACTACTACTACTACTACTACTACTAGCCGCCTTCAGCGCATACGTCCGCTGTGGCCACTGTTAATATCTTCTGTTCGTTACGACCGCAATTACAGTGTCATTACAGTCTCACTGCGCATACTACCGCATCCCCCGCGTGGATGCTTGTAATTGCCCTGGAACTGAACGGAAGCGTTGAGGCTGAGCACCCCGCGAGTAGATCATACGCCGCCAAGCATACAGCGTCCCGTGCCTCCCCTGTCTGTTCTTTGCCACCCTTGCCTTTCCACTTTGCCCACCTTTTTTTATAACCGTGGCGCTCGGCGTCGCGTTATTTAAAGATGTTTTTGCCGCAGCAGTAGCCTCGAGTGGCGTTTACAAGCACGCTTGCCTGCACGACTACTGTGCGACGCCCCTCGTTCCGTTTTCCAGAGAATCGCTGAAGCATGCAATGTTTGCTCGCGTCTCGCAAGATCTTCAACCGGACTCATCTTGCCAACTGGCCCGGCTCTCACGGCAGCGCCCGGCTCAACCGAGGGCACTTGCACCCACACTCCCCGCTGTGCGCCCCCGTTTTATGACACGAAACTCTGCAAGCGGGAGACAATGAACTTGTGCAATGAGCGAAGGGGCGTTTTACATGGCGCCCGCTAACGCTTGCTCTGCGCCCTCGTCAGAGCGTGCACGGGGAGCTAAATTCATAACGACGTGTAATGAATGGCGAGTGTTTTGAAAGGTAATCGTGCTTTGCGGCGCCCACTCCGTGGTAGCTCCTGTGCATTCAAATTCGCGCACGATCGAGAGCAGGCTGTACAAAAGAGGAGGATGAGGATATATTCACGTGCAGGGTTGTTATAGGGAATCGTGCAGGTGAAATCAAAGTGGCATACAAACCGGACAGGAGTGTCGTGTGCAACTGCAGCGTATGCATCCGTAGCGCGAATACTGATTTCCCTTAGATCGCGAGTCATTGCAGTCTCTTATATGACACAAACTCGTCTCGATGGCCTCTTGTGCAGACACTGCTAACACGTTTCGTTTGGATATATATAGTGGTTCATGACACTAAAGCCGCGTTTCAAGGACACCAGAAGAAATTGTGCGACACACAGCGCTGACTGCGGTTACAGTTATGCACAGAGGTATTATATATATATATATATATATATATATATACTTGCCACGAAAAAAAGAGGGGGGAAATGAGTGCAGAATACATCTCAAGCGTCTCAGTTATAAAACTCACAAAAATTTTAACTGTCGATCAGCGTGAATGCATAGCGTATCAAGTGGCAGAAGCCGTCCGCCCCTTTTTGTGTCTCATGGCCCAAGTGGCACTCTTTGTCCGCCAGCCACGTCCTTTGCGCGCGTTCTCTATAGCTTCTGCGAGAACGCGGTATTACAGATCTTTTTCTTTGCGCCGCTTTCCTTCCAAAACACTGCTTCCCCGCCCCTCTAAGGTTTTTACTCCTACGTTGGCCTCCGGAGATTCAGGTGCGTTGTTGCACTGCCAAGGTGTATATGTACAGGAGGCCTCGCAACATCGATCCCAGGGGCGTCAGAAAAGCATGCCTGCCGCCAAACGCAACAAACATTTCACTCCCTGATCCTTCTCTCCCCCCTACCTTCATTTCTGCTCTATACAAAACGCTGACGTGCTTTTTTCTAGGCAACGTCCTTACAGAAAAGAAAAATAACTCAACAGTAGAACGAAGGTCCCAGGCAGTACTGTCTCTCCTTGCTAGTATTGGCGCTCACTTTCAAGTGTGCGTTCGTGCGTGCGTGCCTTTTTAGCAGCCGGCGGCGCAACAGCGGCAGGTGAAATCAGCAGCGAGTCACCTTTTGCGCCCGCCGAGCCTGTTATTTGGCTCGCCGCCTTCCCCTTTGCGCCCTGCTTGTGCGTAGGTTCCTTCTTCAGGCCAGTAGGCCCTGGTCGATGGCGCAATGTTTCTCTCAGCTCGCCTCTCCTTATTTCCTCCCGTTGGAGATGAAAGGACGGGCGTTCAGCGAAGTGGCTGAAATGAACGAATCGGGCTCTCCCGCACACGTGGGCCGTGTCGTTATGGATCCGAGTAATGAGGGACAGATATTTTACGCGAGGTCGATAAAGTGAATAACACATTTTTCTTCTTGCGTGCTGCTATTTTATGTGCTATAGAGATAGAGAAAGAAACATGGTGAGAAAGGCAGGGATGTTAACCCGAAACGATTCTGGTTTGCTACCCTGCACTGGGGGAAGGAGAAGGGCAAATGAAACGCGGAAATAATAGGGAGAGAAAAAGCAGTGAAGAAAAAAAAACATAAAAAGAGTAAAAAATAGGAGGTTGGAAACGTCCGTGAGAACTAAAGTCTCTCAGACAGCCCACTCGAACGCAAAACCTTCAAGAGTGCCTTGACTGACTTGTTGTGTGACGACTGTATAGGTCGGCGTTCCAGGACCGTCTGCTCCGAAAGCGGCCGGTCGTCAAGACGCGTCAGCGTGGTCGCGAGTGACTGCCTATGTGCGCCTGTAGCGTGGACAATGACAAAGTACGTGTTCGATAGTTTCCTCGTCGCCGCAGTGGTCACACGCAGCACTATATCCTCCCATCCAATGCAGAAAGCAAACGACTTCGTAAATGTGATGCCAAGCCACAATCGGCAAAGTACCGTTGCTTCGGGTCGGGATAATCCAGGTGAAGGTCGAAGTCGAAGACAGAGGTCCAGTCGATGCAGACGTGTGTGCTGCAAACTAGGTGTGTTCCACAACGATTGTGTGGCATCGTTTGCAAGCACTCGGAAGTTTCGCTGCTGCATCTGTTCTTGACAGCGGGATTGGTTCCTGCACGCCGTCTTCATGAGCAGATCGAGCAGCTTAATCGGCATGTTCGTTGCCCATTACGCCACAGTGGCTAGGGAGCCACTGAAAAGTGACGTCGTGTCCTTGCTCGACGAGGCGATGAACTAGTTGTTCGTAGGGTCCATGGCGTAAGGCGGAAATCAAGCAATGTAGAGCTGCCTTGGAGTCACTGAAAACGCTCCACTTTTGAGGTGGTTCCTCAGGAATTATGCCAAGTGCGCTACGAAGAGCAGCAAGCTCCGCGGCTACCGATGTCGTCTGGTATGATGTCTTGCACTTCAAGGTGGACACTTTCGCAGGAAAAAACACTGATCCTGCGGAACCGTCCATGGTGGTTGAACCACGGCCGCTGGATAAAAAAAAAAAAGTTTTATCCAGCGGCCGTGGTTAAACCATCAGTGTATAGATGGGTATGATCACTGTATTTTTCGTACAGCAAGATCAGCGAAAGTTGCTTGAGAGCTGGTGATGAGATTTCGGCCTTCGTTCGAATTCCTGGCACTGTCAGTCGAACTTGTGGCTGAGCTAAGCACCAAGGAGGAAACAAAACTCTCGCTGCAGCTGTGTAACCTGGTGGAAGGTATACAGGATAAGGCAGTATCGTCTGACAAAAAGAGGCGCGTGGTCGGTCTTCTGGCAGTGAGGCTAGATAGTGGGAAGGGGCGCGAGCAAGGTGTCTGACGTGTGCTCTCAGTGCTTCCATAATAATGTGAATCTTGACTGGGTAGTCATGCGCAATCGCAATGGTTTATGATGTCGATGCACATCGTGGCAACCCTAGACAGACCCTAAGCGCCTGAGCACTTTCGATTGTACGGATGTTAGTTCTACTGCCAAGCTGTACCTCAGATACCCATGAAACAGCGTCCTGTAGAGTTGCATCATCGCGTGTACTGAAATACCCCAGGATTGTCCTCCAAGAAATTTGCAAGAGATGAGAGATGGCTGTCAGGCGCTTCCTAAGGTAGGTGACGTGGGGACTCCAACAGAGGTCACGATCGATGATTACCCCTAAGAACCTGTGCGTCCTGACTTAAGAGATATTTGTCCATCGATGCATATGGCGTATGAAGCCATTGGTTTCTGGCTAAACGCAACCAATGCACCTTTTTCTGGGGAAATCTTGAGGCCTTGTTCGCTAAGGTACGTCGTTATCAACGTCGCAGATTTTTGGAGCCTTGCACGCACTTGAGGACGCGTCACGCCAGATTCCCAGACGCATATGTCATCGGTATATACTTCACCATATTTGGTAGGCATCCTACGAGGGCAATGAGCACAAGGTTGAAGAGTGTTGGGCTCAACACACCACCCTGTGGTATATATATATAGTGGTGTGTATAGTGTTGAGAAGTTGGGCCGTCTTCGGTATTCACAAATAGAGACCGCATATGTAAATAACTGCATGTCCAACGATAAAGCCGACCGCCAAGGCCAACCATTTCCAGAGCCACTAATATAGCCTCATGAAGAACATTGTCATATGCTCCTTTGATGTCGAGGAACATGGTGACAGATAATCGCTTACACGCCTTTTGATGTTGAACGTAGGTAACGAAATCGATGACGTTGTCAATGAAGCATCGGTGATGTACATCGAAAGCCAGCCACTGCGTCTGAGTAAACTTAGTAGCGTTGCCAGGTACCATTCAAGTCTGGCGAGGATCATTCGTTCCATCACCTTCCCAATGCAACTAGCCAGCGCGATTGGGCGGTATGAAGTAATCTCTATAGAGGAGACTTGCCAGGTTTGAGGAGCGGTACCAGGCGGCTGGTCGTCTATTCTTGAGGAAGGTTTCTATTCTCCCAGGACTCATTGAAGATGTTCAGCAGGGTACTTCGCGCTTGTTCACCGAGGTGGAACAATATACGGTAAGAAAGATCTGGGCCAGGTGACGACGACCGATTACTTTAAGGCAAGTGCCGCGTCGAGCTCTTGAGGGGTCAACGGCAGATCCATGCGTGAGTCCCGTGTGTCCGGAACGTAGTCAAAGGTAAAGAAACTTGAGCCCGTTGACTGGCCTGCAATCATAGCACAGAAGTCTTCGCTACGTCGAGGTCTTGTCGGCGTTTGAAAATTGCTAGTGCCTTGAATGGAAAGCGTTGTTCCGGAACAGAAGTAGGCCTCTCGCAGTTCTCCATATTTGAGATAGCCGCTTGCGGGGGTCCACAATACTTTGTCCATCGCTCGGATTCCAGTTTATCTATGGGACGTTGTATCTTCTTTTGAGTGCGCCGGGCTGTCCTTAGATCGTGAATGGACTTCGTGCGTTTATATCTTCGTTCGGCCCGACGACGAATCGCACGAAGTCACTCCAGCTCCAGGTCGAATTGCGAGTAGTTCGATGAGCTCGTTGAGCGTGCACATAGCGGTCTGCGACGCTTCTTTAATAGATTCATGCAGTCCAGATGAGGGACCTTTCTGACAAGCGTCCTCCAGTTGGTTTTTAAACACAGTCCAATCAATTCTTCGTAGTGTGTTAGGCGGGTGAGTGTTAGACATACCGTCGATCTTGAGGTAAGTGGGGATGTGATTGCTTCCATGTGTATCAATGTCCAAAAACCATTTAACACGCGTGGCAAAGCCGCGGGATACAAAGGTCAAGTCCAGGCAGCTGCTGTGCCCCGTAGAAACGTAGGACTAGCGTGATTCAGCAGCAAGAGGTCATGATTGGAGAAAAATGAAGCCAGTCTTCGTCCGGTTGCGTAGGCTTTCGAGCTTCCCCAAATGGTGTGATTGGCGTTAAAGTCCCCGGTAATAACCCAAGGATCAGGATACGCTTTTATTATGTCTATATTATGTCTTTATTATGTGCTATAGGTCTTGCTTGTAGCCCATAGGCAGATGTCGATGCTTCCCTGTTTGCATGCATGCCGGTCGTTTCAGGGAAGACTGCAAGAGAGAGAGCGAAACAGAGTAGGTAGAGATGTTAACCAAGGTGGAATGGGTGAAGGGGAGAGAGAGAGAGAGAAACACATTTATTAACGCGAAAATTAATTTCACGGAGGGATGGTGGTCAGGCGGTGCCTCGCCGCCACCTCCACGGCGCGTTGAATGGCCCGGAGTTGCACGTCTAGGCTATAGAGTCCCGAAGCACGTTATCCCACGCTTCGGGCGAGGGAGTGGTCAGCAGATCAGGCGGGGGTGGGTCCTCGCTGGTATGTGTGCAAGGGTGGCGGTCGTGCCGCACTGCGAACAGTGTGGGCTAAAGTGGTCGGGATATGCATGTATATGTGACTGTATATTTGCGGGCAAGGGAACGAATGGGTCCTGGAGGCGGCGTGACACGATTTGCTGGGGTTTGGTGAGTTTGGGGTGCGGTGGTGGTTTCGTTTGGCAGTGTTGCCCGATGTCGTGGATGGCGGTTTTCGAATCGCTAAGTATCGTAGTGTAACCGGCAGATTTCGCAAGCGCGATAGCCGCCTCTTCGGCTTCGGCGGGGTTCAGGGCGCCGACAGAGCCGGCGATGCGTAAGGCAGTCGTGGGGTCGTGTCTGAGGGAGTGCGGATAGTCATAACGCTGAGTGCGTACGCTTTCGACGGCGAGGCGTAACGGGCCCCATCTACGTATGCCGCCTCTGTGCCTGAGGCGGCATACGTGCCGCCTCAGGCACAGAGGTCTCGTGCAGGGTCTGCGCCCTCGCCTGTCAATGTCCGTCGTGGTGGCCGGGGTAAGAAGACAAGAGAGTCGGACAACAGAGGAGGTAGGAAGACACGAGATAATCGGTGAGCAAACACCTGCAGGGAAAGTGATTGTTCAACACAACATGACAGAGTTGAAGGCATCATTTTCTCGAACACCTCAATTGAGGAGACGGCCATCAGTATCTATTTATAACGGGTGGTTAACCAAAAATGCGTGGTTTAAATATTTTCAAAATAACAGAAATATGTTTTATTTTCAGAACGGAACCATTGCAGTACCAAAACATACCGTACCCATCGTGTCTTCCACCTGCTTCGAGAAATACGTCCTCGAAATAAGTATCTAGGTGTTCCAGCTAACGTATTCTGGAACTGACCTTTGATGTCGAGGAACATGGTGACAGATAATCGCTTACACGCCTTTTGATGTTGAATGTAAGTAACGAAATCGATGACGTTGTCAATGGAGCATCGGTGACGTACATCCGATATATATATATATATATATATCTATATATATATATATATATATATATATATATATATATAAGCGAAGGTGTATGCTTGACGGTGCGAGGATTCAATATAGAAAGCAAAGTGAAAGAGGCTCTTAACCCTGGAGCTCGCATATTCGAGCCTGGGGGAGAGAAATATATGAGCTTTGAAGCTTGCAAACACATAATGAAAGATGGGAATGTGTAGAAATTGTTTGTCTAGCCGAGGAGGTAAAAAATAATAGCCTTGAAGCACTGATTCACTGTTGCTTGTCATGGGACATTATTCTAGTCTTTAAGATATTGGTAGTCAATTGTGAATGAAAGGTCCTGTAAACGCTAAACTTACGCGGCTTAACAAACAGGTACAGCCTAAATATGAAATCAAACTATAAATATTAGAGACTGCAGCTACCTTGCTTACCGTCTTTGCCCCCCACTTATTTCATCATAACTATATAGTTTCAGTTTAAATCTGGAAGTACTTGCGAAAATGCGGCTCGTTTGTCTCCTTACGAGATGCAAGCCATCAAAGACAGACAGATATGCGCGCACACGCGGAGAAGCGTATAAATGTGTGCGGTGGTACAAGGAAACGAAGATATGAATATTGTCCCACAATAGGCTCTTATGTCCCGTTTCAGTACAGATGTTTGGCGCAGCGGCTGCTAGAGCTAGTGTGTGATATACATGCAGGTGCCGAATCCATGCGCCTGTTCTTGAATAAAGGCAGCTCGCCATGTATCAACCGCTTGGTCGCTGTGTCGTCGGCTACTGTGATCGGTCCCTGTACAGGCGCCGTTGCGAAGCATGCACGACGTCTTTAATGCGGTCCGCCATCAGTCTGTTCTCTCGATGAGCTGTCGGCAGACGGCGCACTGCTTCGCGGTCTTACTGCGACTGAATATGCAAGTACTCGGCAGGGCTGTCAAATCGTCGCGCATCGTCTTCGCATATGCGAGTAGTCAAGAAGTGCAGACGGTGCTTCCTGCCGCCACGTCTTCCCGCAGGTCTCCTCGCGGCTCAACTCGGCTGATTGGCATTTCCGCGCGCTCTTAGGACACTCTGAATATTCGCGCTTTTCCAAGAGTCAATCGATGGAGGCATTGTTCTGCTAGAAGATGGGATCGACGAGCGCGGTGATCGATCCGACTTCTCTAACATGCGGCGTGTGCAAGTGGTCATTCCGATTTTATATTTCGTTTTGTGCTGTACGTTGATTAGGCGCGCGCGAATTTTCGAAATTTTGGAATACCAACGAAGCGTTGTATATTTAATATTCGTATTCGATTCGAAAATCTGCTTTTAGTTTCGTTTTCGAATAATGGATATTAGGCGAATATTCGAAACATGTCCGTACGGGAGCAGACGCGATCCTTTGCGTTTCTTTCTGTCTAACCTGCGAATATGAACCCTATTTCGCGCTGCTTAGCACGCTCCATTCATAGCGGAATTCAGCGCATAAGATAAGCTCAGTCGCCAGACGATTAAGCTCTGCGAGAAAGCCAACTTCTCGGTGGCAGTGTTCATGGATTTACTAACAGCGAGGGCTCAACTTAGCACAGCGAGAGGGAATGGGGGCGATTGCGCAATGGAATGCATCAGCAGTAAAAATGCTTTTCTAAGCAGCGCAATGGCTCGAGCCGCTGCAGTCGATGCAGACGATGCAGCGGCACAGCTATGCCCGTCCACGTGACCACAGTGTGCAAGCGTGCCAGCTGCCCATCGCGCGCCCACCTGCACCCTTAGTGGAGCGGATTGCGCTTGTTAAAACATTTTATAACACTTAGCGATACACGCCTGAGCGGGACCCTGGACTTTAGCAGATCTCACGGGGCGATGATATCCGCTATAGGCCTGCGCGCATCGCAGCAAAAGTGCCTCGCCCAGTTTGTCATTACTTTTGCAGTGCGCCTGAGCGTATTGCTTGGCAATAAAAGCGCCCAGTGATAACTAGTACAGACCTGTGACGTAAAGCATTTATTTGATGTTGTATAACAATGCACAGGTAGACCAGATGAGACATCTCTTGGGTAGAGGCATGCTCCACAACCTACCGGTAGTTTTGTGCGCAGAAAATCCAAAAGCGGCCAGACCAGTTGTCAGCACAAAAGATTGTGCTGGTAAGATTCGGATGGCACACTTCAGCGTGTTTTTTTTTTTTTTTTAATTTTCGCCTGTGTCATGCTGACCCTGATGATCTCGCACGTTCTCTTCCTTCATATTTTATCCTCCCTTTTTCCTCTGCCCCAGTGCACGGTAGAAAACGGAATACTGTCATCTGGTTAACCTACCTGCCTTTCCCTTTACTCATGTTTCTGCTTTGGTGAGGTGGTACAGCGCGAACTACTCAATTTGGCGAATTCACAAGGGCCAAGTAAACAAGTTCTTACTGTAGAGACGTACTAGTCTTTTTTTTTTAATTGTTCACAACATAATTGCGAAGCCCGCGAATACACGTAAAGTGACTCGAGCGGCCAGTCGCGCGGCAATTTTGTGTGTATTCGCGGGTTTCCTTCACGCTCGGAAAAACATTTTTATGTAGCTCGTATTGAGCAACAGAAAGCTGCATCGGGAGTTTTTCATGTTGCTCGACAATTTTCTCATCGACACTTTTCATCTAATTATAATATTTGAGAAATTTATTAATTATTAAGACTAATTATGTCTTATAATCCGAGTATCTCGAAGCGACGGCAAACAACATTACCAGTACAGCTACGTGGCATTTGCATATTTTTAGATCCCGGTACATGGTAGTTGGGACACCCTGTATACTATAGATATAGAAACATTTGCTGCGCAGCTTACAATAGGCAGAAAAAAAAAACGAGAACGAGAAGAACAAGAAGAATTTGTTGTGCACTAAAACAAGATAGCTCAATCCTATAACCAGTTAACCTGCAGACATTACAAGTGGCAATCACCTCCTTCCTACCCTAATTTCTGAAAATGTCACTGAACAGTTGCTATTGCACAGTTAGAAATACCTTTCGCGATATGCAGGGAAGTGGTTCTTCCTTATTATTCTTGCGTATCATTTTGCAGATACCACGTTTCGTATTTATGAATGGTGGACTGCACGTGCTGTTCAAACTGTTGAAAAGGGACGTCGGCCTTTAGAGCGTTGAAGGCGGTCGTGTCGCACTTTTTTCTTGTATACGGTAGGCAACATCTAAAATTCGACAGGCTATTTCCCAGGTTGTTATGCTTGTTATTCTGTTAGTGTTGGTTTTAAATAATCAAGCAGGCAAATGTCGCGGCTTGTGTTGAAAGACTGAGAAGCAGCTCGCTGTTCTTTCACTTTCTTATGGACGGGCGCTCTCGCCAAACTGTCGCTGTTGTCACTTCGCTCGACTCACCGCGGTGGCGAATTTCGTGTCGCTCGGTGCCGGGGCGCATTCACCGTGTCCGAAGTTTCGTGAGCGTGGTCGCAGATTCACTGGTGGTCGAGGCGACCTTTTGTCATTGAGTGCCCGCTTGACGCGAGTGACGTTGTACAATCTCCGATGTTCGGAGACGCGTGTAAAATAGCCGATGGATTTTACCAACTGGGTTTCGACTCGACGACCGTCTACTGTGCTCGTCGCTGTCGTTGCCTTTGCAGTTAAGTGTTATTTGACCTTTTGCGCACAAGATCGCCCTATAAGAAGCGTTTTTTTTTTCTTTTTTCGCTCTTATATTGGTGGTGTTTCTGCCTATTTACCGTCACTACACTATGATAATGATACATCACTACTCTTCATGACGGCTGAAGAGTAGTTATAACACAACTGGGGAATGGTCAAGAAAAAATACTTGGGCTGACCTTTTCTCAATGGTACTGTTCAAGACTGTTCTCGGTGGACATTAGTTGTCAACGCTTCCGAGACGGCAATTTATTGCGCGCTTTGAAGTATCACTTCTTGTGCGCAACCTTGAAACTTGCGGGCACTCTAAAACCCTTTACACCTTTCAAAATACAGTGTGCCCTTGGCACACCCTTATTTACGGCAGTATTTTTAATACTGCGTAACTCCGTCGAAAATACCCATATCCTTAACTTTTAAGGCCCTAAAGGTGTACGAGGGGGGTATTTTGGAGGTTACGCCTTATCAGGGTGTATAGGTGTTTTATTTTAGCAATGCATAGAAGCTAATTCACACCAATAAGGCTGTTCTTATGTGTCTATAACTCACCCTTACACCCCCTCAGTATGGGTATTTCGCATCCAGAAACACTCCTTTCGATGGTGGGATCCGCAACATTACTCCTTTAGCAACATCAGATTTTTTTATATGGTATTAAAAAATTATGTGCTTCTGGCAGCAATAAAAATGGCATTTAATAAGGTCAGAAATAAACTATCTGTCCTTTTTTAAGAACCCGTCTATTCTTAGAGTGATAGTTTACTAAACAAACGAAATCAAAAAGATTACGCGATCTGATGTGCGAACACGAACGGACTATAAGGACGTGAAAAAAATCACTAATTTATAATATTGTAACCACGTTAATAGCACATAATAGAATAACGCACACATTCAGCAAACAGATGACGAGTACTTTGAGTTCTTTCTCACTTATGTTCCTTTTCTCACAAGTTGCAGCCCACTTCGCAAGATGTACTGGGCCGTCCAGTTTTAGGGGAAACGCTTCTTCTACTTCACGGGGAAAATGTGCCTTATACGACGCCTAATGTTGATATCGATAAATGAAAGAATAGTTTTCTGAACATTACGTTAAAAATCAGCTGCTATGAGCTCGTGATCAGTGCTAATGATGTGCTTCCCCTAAAAGTTGGACGCTCGCTTGTCCCATTAGTGTGCGGTGCTCTTGTTCTGATTGACCATCCAACGGCAAACACTTCTGGAGTGCAAACACTATTGAAGCGTTTCAGAGCGTTGCGGTAAATCCAGTAGACTCTAGCCTATCCTTCCTCCTCGATGAGTGTTCGTTCCAAATGAACTTATGCAGCAACCCTATAGTGTAATGTAAGATCAGATAATGTCTGGATACGACTTTGGCACGTCATGAATAGGTGTCATCAAGAACCAGACTGTCCGTTGCTGCGTGTTAAAGAAAGAAAGAAAGAAAGAAAGAAAGAAAGAAAGAAAGAAAGAAAGAAAGAAAGAAAGAAAGAAAGAAAGAAAGAAAGAAATGAAGACATTGAAAACATTTGTGCGCCAATAAACAGAGTGAGCAGACTAAGAGGGGGTGCTCTGAGACGGCGTGCGAGAGGACAAGAGGCGCCGCCTCGTGGCCACAGCGCAAGCCGCTCCAGCGTCGGCGCCGGCCGCGCCGGGGACTCTTGGCGCCGCCTGTGGAAAGAATACGCAACTGCGTCGACTGTGTGCGTTGGCGCGTGCTTGCGAACCGGGACGCCAGCGAGGTTGAGTCATTGGGGCCCTGGACTGAGAGGCTCCAATCACCCCTCCTTAAAATCTTTTCCAGTCCGACAAAGTTTCTATTTCTATCTCTCATTTGCACCTGCTCGACGCATTCAAACGACAGTTCCTGCATTTGGAAAAGCCTAAAATCTGGCGACATTGAAAGCCGCATAATTCTCATTTCGCGCTCACTAATATCTTGTAAAAAGGATGATAGTCAAGAAACCTCAAGAAAAGTTGAAAAGCGGTGTTAGCTCCGGAAACAAAAAGTAATTTCGCTTCTCTTTGGAGTACAGTTCATACATTGTACTTACAGTTCAGACTTACAAGTTCAACGAATTGCACTTGGATTTGAACCGCAAAGTTTCTTTGTGAAGCTTCCTTCCAGGTTCTCATCGCACGATCGGCATTTTTTTTTTTTTTCAGCCGAAGTACGTACTTCCAAACTTTATGTCTGAATTCCCCCCCCCCCTTTTTTTTTTTCGTATCTTTTTTTTTTTTTTTTTTTTTTTTTTTTTTAAGGGGGTAGGGTAAATATACGAATTACAAATTTCATTTGTCAACCGTTTAGACATAAATAAAATTTCCGCGACCATCAGTAGGTTGTATGTCCAATTTTCTTTCAAATGCAGGAAATTTCGCAGCTCAGCCACAGGCTATGACAGCACATGCAATGGTCTGATGACTTTCAGTTCCATTCGAATTGCTTGATATGATGCAACGTTATGCAAAATACACAAGTGTATCTTTGTCGGGATGGCCCCGTGCCTGTCGTGATCCGAGTACACATGTGCCCGGTATCCACGGTGGCTATTGCGTGAGCATGTGACGCGGGTTCGTTTCCCGGCGGCTAAGGCCCCATTCCAATGCCTGCTGAATACAAGAATAACATTCGTGTGCAGAACATTGCGTGTAGGTTAAAGAGCCTCTGTAGCTCTCTACTAGACTTCTCTCGTAGCCTGTGTTTATTTGGTACGTTAAACTCCACGATCGATCAATCAATCAATCAATCGATTAGTCGATAGGCTATTTCAGGGCTTCGAAGGAGTTGGAATAAAGCGCTGCCTGGAACGAAACCGTTTCGTTACACCACTGATTTCGCTGTATTCGTTTAGGTTTCGTAATAAAGCGCCGCCTGGAACGAAACCATTTCATTACAGCGAGGATTTTTCTATATAGGTTTAGATTTGACCGCGTCTTGCAGACGTTCGTGCTCACGCCTTGCTTTCTCCTTATGCCGGTCGCAGGCCCTGTGGAGGTGGTGGCGGTGACGCTGTACGACGCCTTCGACGGCCAGCAGCAGCAGCAGGCACCCCCCAAGAGCGCCAGCGCGCCCGCCACTCCTCAGGGGGGCGGTGCCGGTGGACACGCCGCCTCGCAGCAGGTCTCGCAGCTGAGGGACAAGCCGGCGGCTGCGGTCCGAGGCAACGGGCTGAGCGCTCCCACCCAGTCAGCGCCCTGCACTCCGCCCGCGACCAGCAACACGGCGTCCAACCAGGCGACCACGTCGGCCGACATGCCGCCGCTCAAGGAGCCCAAGGACTGTGAGTACACAATGACTGCCCTGGCTTTGTCCCAAATCCGGAGGTGGACGAGTATACCCGGTATAGCAGATCGCGACACGGGATTGTACTTGTTGGTACGCCATCACGTCGTTAGCCATGGTCAATGATTCGTCGGAAGAAAGAAAGAACAATCGTCTGTTGAGACGTGCCTCAGACGTGACCTGATTACAATAGGTATCCTACTTGAAGACTTCCCGGTAAAGCCACCACCAGAAAATGGCCTCTCGTGAACTACTGCACCTCACTGTATGTCCGATTCTGTTCCTGAGGGTGTTTAATTGCAACATTGATGGAGAAGCATCTCCATGCGCTTGTACAGCGAAATTGCATCGTCTTGCGATTTGGTTTATTGAGGTGCAAACCTCGTACAAAATAACGTAAGCTCATGTCGAGAGCTGCGATTTATTTGTAGAAGCACGAGTACAAATTTCTTGCTCTATCTAGTGAGTCGAAGGCGCTCCACATCTACCCAGTAGTGTTTGTTTGAGTTACGCCATTAGAATTGCCAACAGAACGCAACACCATTCGCGTAGCAAAGCTCGCCCTTTACTTTCGCCCAACTCCACCATTTCATTTCATCTGCGAAAACGTACTGTAGGAAACAACTAAAAGTAGAGAAGCACTAACGGGTTTATAAAGTGAGTCATGGTCAACAAATTGTGGGAGTTGGCAACTATCCGAACTAGCTTGCGCTCGGACTCGGAGCTGTGGCTAATCTACACGAAGCGTCTTCTCCCTGGGCACTTCTGCATGTTCCTGCATGTTCTTTCTTCTTTTTTCGCTGAACGGTAATTTTATGAAATGAATGCTGTGATCGACTAGTTATGAGAATAGTTCATATACTGAAATGAACGTTGTGGACGCCCATTACACGCGTCAAACTTTACACGCAAGTGTAGCCTGGGTAGAACTATTTGAAAGTACCGCGCGCAATGTAGTTTTTTCCTTTGCTCGCTAGGTAGCACGAACGTCGCGAGAAATAGCTGCAGACCTGGCAGGTTGCGCCGTCCAGCGCCGTTACGTCATGGCCTTTCGTGACGACCATGGTGACGACGCATGGCGACCCCGCAGCCGCCGACCCATAGTTGGTTTAGTTTGCGATGTTGTCTTGACGCCCCATGATGAGTTTTGTGAACTGCTCCTCTTTTGTGATTTGTTGATCCGCAATTTCGAGATTCAATCGCGACTGTTTCATAGAGCTA
Organism: Dermacentor silvarum; assembly: GCF_013339745.2. NCBI lineage: Eukaryota > Metazoa > Arthropoda > Arachnida > Ixodida > Ixodidae > Dermacentor > Dermacentor silvarum. Next base: position 114,587,800 of record NC_051164.1, on the reverse strand, counting down.
ACTAACTGCAAAATGGGATTTTGGGGAACGGCTGTGCTCGCTTTACAACACTTGCATTCTCCAACTTCGCGCGCACATGCCATTCAGAATATTTCTCGTAAAAGAATCGCACCGTGATGCCGCCTTGTAAGACATGAGTGCCGGCTGGCGCAAGATATTACGTTTTCTCTGTGGCTTCTGGGCAGCTCCTGATCTAAATCTGCACCCCGCAAGTGCGCAAGCGAAAACAAATTGCGCAATAGTTCCTCCTGATAAAATTATGCACTTGAACGTGCTTTGACGAGCGTTGTCGTTCCGTAAAAGCAGTCATCGTTGCCTTTCCCATTCCGCATTCCTGATTAGTAATTTCGTCGTGTACTTACCAACGAGAACATTCGAACTAGGGTAGTATACTCATCTAGGAGGCCGTGCTTTTCTTCCGTCACTTCCGTTTTTGTCGCAGCCTGGTTATGTAAATTACGCGGCTCAATGGCTTTGCGATCGTGTGCGACAAGGTCCGCCAAGTTTGCTCGTGCTTACATAAAACTTTTGCTATTGCTTGTTCGAGTTCCCGCAATCCTTGCATGCCAGAACATTCCTTCCCCCTCCTTTTTCTAGCCTCGTAGTTGTGAAAAACACCAATAGGTGACGCCGTAGTCTACAGCGTTTCGACCTTGAAACTTATTGAGCGAGATCTCGCGCAGCTCTCCTATCCTTTCTGGCACCTTATATATATGTTTTTTTTTTTTTTTCTGACGTCCAAGAACGAAGGGAGTCACTTGAATCCCATCTTGATTAATGGGGAACGCTGGGCATTTCGTTTTATCTCTTCTCGCTGTGATTTTTTTTTTTTTCCCCTCTGTCAGAGCGCGCGTGCATGCGCGTATTTCTCCGTGCCTGCATACGCGCGCGCGTGTTTGTGTGTGTGTGTGTGTGTTTCTGAAGTTTTGCCAAGTCGTGCACGGATGAGAATCAATATATCGGCGGATGCTGGGCCGGTGAAGACGCAAGCTCGGAAATCTATCGGCGCGAGGAAATCCTTCGCATTTCTATTATTTCGTCCTCTCTTCCTTCGTTCTTCGCTCCTCTTCCACCTTCGCTCTCTCCTTCGCCCCTTTTCACTCGTTCCCTGCTCCGCGTCCGGACGGGCCGTTCTCGTCGACACTCTTCCCCCGGGATAATTCCTTTGTGCACTGATTTCTCGTTTGCGGCCAAGTAAATGTTGATTCGCTTAATTGGAAGCGCTAACATGCGAACCACCCTTGCGGTGTTTGGGTGCTCTCGCGCCCAACACTGAAAAAATAAAGGCTGCGTGATTTGTATCTGCGTGACTTATATCTAGGGTCCTTCCTTTTCGGCTAAAGCCCGCTTTCTCCCGATGAGGTTTTGTAATCTCACAGAGTTTGTAAAATTAAATTTCGCACTAAAAGGACACTTTCCAGAAAACGTACCCATCAGCCTCACTGAAACACTAACACAATGTATTACAGCTCTCGAAATCTGCAGGGGCGGTGGCTCGGACTTAATACAGCGTACGTAGAAAATCGTACGAGAAAGGATGTGGCCAGTGGCTCTTTTGTGACGTAACCCCTGACAGCACGCTGTCGGCAGAGGCATTTCCCGCTAGAAAACGGCACGTCCTGGCTGTGGCGTGCGTGCCGGCAATGCACCTCGAGGGGTAAAAGGGCGGCTCTCTCGTCGGGCACCTCGCCGCCATTATAGAGACTTGCTAAAAATTGTCGCGATGCCCCGCCTCGGGGAGCCATGCTTTGCGGGCAAGCACCCTTCTCGGCCATAAGGAGGGCCTAGACAAAGGCGCGCCGGGCCTCTCGCTGCCTCCTAACCTTGAGTTTCTTTTTTTCTTTCTTCGCTTTGTTTCGTATATTCTTCGTCCAATTTCATTTCGTTCTTCATACTATTCTCTTTCTCATATTTGCTCTTTTACGTCGACCTTTTCTCTCTGCCTTGTAGTCTCAGGCCTGTCGCTTTTCATCTCCCTTTCACTGCGGGCGCACCGTCCTCTCTCGAGAAAGCTGGCTCCGGGAAGTAGGAAGAAGCGTGCCCCTTCTCTGCACGTGTCCGCCGACGGAGCGATCGTTAGCGTACAAGCACGTGGCACAGCCGCGCTGGCCAGCGTACGGGTGAAGGTCAGCCCTCCTCTCCTTCGCGACGCCTTGTTTGTGCTTGCCCGCGCTGCTCGCTCTCGGACATGGTGGTGGCTCGTGTAAGAGATACATAAACAAAGCTCGCTGATTCGGTCATCGCCTTCGGAGCAGGATGCGTCTTAAAAGCAATTCGCTGTGGCATACAGTGCTATTATGCTGTCAGTGCGTAGAGGTGTATACATATTTCTTTTCACTCTTCACGATCGATATCACGTTTACTTGTAGCCGTCACATGGGAAATCCTTGCGTGCGTCTGCACCGTAGCGCGCTACGCACCCACGTAGAATAACTCATCTCATAAACGTGGGCGCATTAACAGTTACAACGAAGTGTGACAGAGAGAAAGAGAGGGGCGCTGAAATAGTGGCGCTAGCTATCACGCGGTTGTTTTCGTATTTCGCGGGCTTTCTTTAAGGGCAAGTACAAGAAGCTCCATCGGTGGTGCTTAGTGTGCAAACGCTGCAGTCGGCTATTTTTAAACGTGATCTACTACTTTCATATTGGCAGTTTCTTGCTGAAGCCAATATGTTTAAAGTTAGGCAATTAGTTCATACTAATTGACTTTGGAAAATGAAAAAAAAAAAAAATACCGCAGACTTGGTCGTACGATGCTCAACACCACTAAGTTGGTTTCAGCCGCCTAACACAATCCGTCGTTTTTGAAAACCTTGGTTACTTTTAGCTGGACAGCCTGTATATAACTTGTTGTGCAATATTTATTGACGATCTATAGGCTTCAAAAGATACCTTACAACTTTTGTCAGCAGACAGTGTATTGAGCAGACGTTGGCTAAAAGATATTAAACCATTTTTGACTATAGATACCGGTCAATATATTTTTGCTGACAAAATAATGAGCGTTCTGCAAGGACAGATCAATTTATATATCGAAGTCATTAAACAGTCTACAGACTGTCGATATCAATTTTTGTAAAGGTGCGAGTGATTACCTCGTCTGAAAGGGCCCTTCATACTTAGGCGGTTCGGTTCCATAGATGGTATCAGCTATAAACAGATGCTTTCTGGGCAAAATATGGTCCCTTCACCGCCCTTTGTGTTCGTCTCCCGCCTCGTTCCGTCCTTTGCGCTGGTCGCAAAGTGTGCTTTTAGTGTGCTTTAGTCCTTCGGCCGGCGCATAACGTTGTGAAATAGTCTGGAATGCAGTAAACATTCCCACGATAGCCCGTTTTGGAAAGTGGTGAGCGAACACGAAATAAGAAAATAGTTGTCGAGAACGAAGACGACTGAAACCGGCGCATATGCCCGCTTTATAGCCGAACACGTGCTGAGCATTGCGAAAACAGCATTTTTTTTTTTCCATGCATGCATGTCCTGCCAGGGGCGCATTTGGCTCGTTTATATTTTAGGCAAATTTGTTATCTGACAGTGTGGTGTTTTGCACCCCTTTTGGACCGTTGAAGGGTTGGTGAGAAACGGGAATGCCAGACTCCTGCCACGTCGAGTTGGACGAGTATATCAAATATCCGCTAATGGATCTCTCTCCATATTCCCACGCTGCTTTACTCCAGTTCCCTCGGGTGCGTGCGGGCTGGAGCGATCCTCCCTAATGGCTCGGTCATTAAATGACCCGCCGTCGCGATGCTCGCGTCAGGTCGTAAAAAAGGCGCTTAATGGCGCTTGACCACGCATGAAGGCCGCACCTCGGTCGCTCCTCAGCGGATTGCTTGGGTTTCAAGTCGGGGCGGCATAGAGCGGCTTCTCCTGTTGAGCACGGACTTTGGGGTTGATCTATGTTGCCGCAACGTTTGTGTCAAAGCATACTAAATCCGCATCCTATACTGCCGCGTGGATCAGTGGCTGACGCGTTGTACCAGTGACCACGAGGTCGCGAGATTGAATCCAGGCCGCGGCAACCGCATCGACGTGGGTTTGGAAAGCTGAAATTGTTGTCTCCTTAAATTTTATGGCTCGTCAAAGAATTTCGTGTCGTTTGAATATGCGATTAATGTAACATGAAAATAATTTAAGAGCAAATATATGGATCGCATTTACCGACATACTGCAATATTCTTGTTTCTTTGAGTAAACCTTTAGTTGCGAGTATTTTATGTCTCTGTCCATGTTGTTTCGCGCTACCTTCATTGTATCAAAGAACTTCAGATCGGTCAAAATAAATCTGGAGCCCTTCCCTACGGAGCTCGAAATGTACTATTGGGACGTTAAAGCTCAGAAATTATTATAATGCTTAAATCCGAACAGGTAGTTACCGTTTCTCCTTAGTATGTTGTCGCATTACTATGGAAGCGGTGCTGATTATGGCGTCTGTTTCGAAAATAAGCAGCTATGCTTCGCTTCCTTTGCGTCATCGCTGTGGCGTAGCTGTTCAGAGAGTCCTGAGTGTAGAAACGATAATGTCGAGTTGCCCTATACATCTTACCACGAACTCGACGCTTCGATTACCTGATCCAAGGGAAGCGATCGCATTACGGTGGATCCGACATTCAAGAGCAGTATATAATTACTTATAAGCGATTTCTCTGCTACTGCAGTTTTTACGGTTACTGCACTTTATCTGCTTGCAACCTGCACCGGTGCCCCCCTGTGCAATCGCCCACGTTTACCCTATGTGCAACAGAGGACGCGCGCGCATTGGAGTAGAATAACAGGAAGCCAGATAACTGCGTTAAAAGGTCTTCATTCTGCACGAAACATGATATGGCCAGTTAAGGTTCGTGAGAGCATATTTTATCAGTCAAAGGCAGACGGAGAAAGTTGGGAACAATCAGAAAAAGGCTCGCTTCGTGAACATGTATCGGTGCGTTGTGATGGAATGCCAAGATATTGACCCAGCAAGGATCGTAGCCAACGTCCACAAGCGCTGGCATTCAAAGTTGACGGGAGTGTTAACTGGTCAGCGGTCGAGAGACGTTTCGAAGTTGGTGGGAAAAAAAGCATGGTCGATGGAGCGAGAATCTTTGCAAGCACAGGTGCCTCCCTGCACAGTGTATAGAGATAGAGCTTGCAATTTAGATAGAAAAGATCAAGGAGAGATAGTCAGACTGCCATGTAGTAAAGCTTGATTAGCTCAAGCATTCTAGGTGACTATTTGTCGCCACCCCGTTTCGAAGGTGATGCGAATAAACGTCATCATCACCAAGGAAAGGCATTGTACAATGGTGCCAAGGAAAAAAAAAAGAAAAAAGAAAAGGACGAAAGCGAGAAACAGTCCCAAGTTAAAGTATGGCAATTACATTGCGACAACGTTGCTCGTCCTCTGTCTGTGCAAGCGATCTCATCGATGTAAACAAGCTTTTGCTTTTCTTTGCTGGCCCTCCGGCGAATGGTTTCTATAAATTCCCGGTTCGCCATCGCCAGAAGGAGCTGCGACAGCTTCCTTTCTGTGTTACACGATCCGGCAGTGCTGCTGTGCGCGTTTAACGTCCACAGCCGCGTGCAAGCTACTCTGGTCCTGTCAAGGCCGCAGGTTTGCTCGCAGGCGTCGAACGTGCGATAAGCCGCGCGTGGGTTCTCCCCGAGAATCCTATGCAGGAAGCCTGCGTGATGTGTTGAAATAACGCCACGATGTGCGCGTTTCTGCAAGAAAGCACCATTTGTCCAGCGCCTTTTAACTAGTCAATTATTAGTTTAAGTCGTTAAATGCCGTATTACCTCCTGAAACATTATCGCTTGCAGTCCAACGATTTCGCCCGTTTTTATGTGTTTTCGTAGAATCATTGTGCTATTGATAAAGATTACTCATCGACTCCGGCGTTTTATTTTCAGTCTCGTTCAGTAAACGCACGGAGTAATTATATTTAATGCAGAAAACTTCACTACTGTGTTATAGCTGCAAGAATAAATATGTTACTCCTATGTGGCTCCTTTCCAATATTCGGGTACAGTATGCGACACACATTGTGGCTGGATATCTCAGTCATGGTTGCTCGGAGGGTTCCTTGTAAGTGAGCACGTCGTGCACGCTGTTTTCCGATGCAGCTCTACCATGACAATACAGTTGAAACTCGATTTAACGAAGTTATGACTGCGCTCGAATTATTTCGTAAAATCTAGAAAGTGATTATTCGGTCCTTCGAGATCTAAAGTTGTACCGTAGCGATACCCCAATGCTACCATGGCATTGTGTTTGCCGCTAATGCACGCCTGCGCGTGTGAAAAGTCCTCGTCGGCGGCCCGAATTGCTTGTGCGATGCAGGCCAGGTAGACGGTCACGTGAATATATGACAGGCTGCCGATATGCAAAGACGCGGGCGCAAAGGCCATGACGCCGTGATGTTTTAACGCAATAGCGTTAGAGCGCACGATCGAAGAAAAACCCGCCTGTGTCAAAATTAGAAACATTTTTTACTCATTTATTTCAGGAAAAACTTCGTTAAATTGGGTTTCGTGGTCATTAGTTTCGTTAATTCGGGTTGATGACAACATTGAACCCTATAGTACCTGCCGGGGAATGGAAATTTCTTCGTTAGGTTGGGAACTTCGTAAAATTGGGTATCGTTAGATCAAGTTTTAACTGTATATCATAAATGTACTAATTAAGAAGGCCTTAATGAGGGTCGACTTAATTATTCGCTTCATTTACTCGTACTATCACGCATTGCGTGACAAAATGCGTAAATCACCCGCTCTAGCTCTCTTGAAATGCCTTCAGAAATTGTTTTGCGGCTTGCAAATACTTCCAACAAAGGCGTCAGCGGCACTCCGATAGGTGCATAAATTCTGTTGCTCCCATGTGTCGTTAGAAGTAGTCATTTTCGATGGAGGCGAAATGCAAAAACGCCCGTGTGCTTGCGTTGTAGTGCACGTTAAAGAACCCCAGGTGGTCAAAATTATTCCGGAGCCCTCCACTACGGCGTGCCTCATAATCAGAACTGGTTTTGGCACGTAAAACCCCAGAAAGAAGAAGTAGTCATTTCAGTACGCACTTGTCTCTGCGGAGGTGACGTGAACAAATGCGTCGTCAACGAAGCGAGCGTTGCGAAGATTTTACGTATTAATTGAAGGTAACCGAGCCGTCGTTTTCGTTCTCTAACTCGGTGAAATTTTATTTTACTCTTTGCAGCGATCCATGTCAAATTGTCATCCAACGTGTAACTATGTTTGATTTGCACGAATGCAAATTACGTCGCCGTGTTAGCCGCCGTATGCAGTCTCAGTAGTTCCGCCCAATAACGCCGCCATCTTTCATCTCACCTCTGTGCCGCGCGTCTGTTTTTGGCGCAGCGACAACTTCCCGGCGCTTTCCCGAAAATGATTTAAGGGGCGCAGAAGACGCTACGGGCAAGCCAGAGGGAGAAACATATAAAATGGCGGAGTATAGGAGGCTGGGGAAGTTGCCACTCGTAAAGGCCGCGGAGTGCGTGCATCCCCACCCGGGGCGGGATTACACTATGAAACTCGCAATAAGCAGGCCACGCGCGTTCGCTTGGCAGCGCGCAATCTTCCTTCTTTTCGTCCGGATGCGCGGCTCAGCTCGATAGGAGCGGATCGCTGACGTGCGCTGGCTGAAAATTGCGCGGTCACCTGAATAATTCGGTGCACTTCTGTTGAGGCTGATGAGGCGACCGCCGGGCTTGTGAGGCCTCTTTCTCGGGCTGCAAAAATTAATTTCAAGATCAAAGGTAGCTTTCCGGGCGATGGGTCCAAGCTTACGCACGTGTGTTGTCGCCGCACTCTGGGCACGTCGTAGTGCTGTTAGCATAGCGGCATTCACGATGTTGGGGATTGCGTGAATGTCTTTCCTATGCCTTCTTTCAGTAGTATGAACACGCGGTGCATGCATCCTTCTATCCTCACTGTGAGAAGTGCGGTTCGTTCTCAGTAACGTACGCAATAAGCATTTCGTTCCACGTGTCAGACTTAGAATCTAAGGCTGACATCTAAGGCTCCCGATTTAAGCTGTTATGCAACGCAACTTGTGTAGAAATGTTCTCTTGTTCTGAAAACAAAAAAGCAGTCTTTACGAAAGTCGGGCAGTCAGTTGATGAAGAGCCAATTAGTGAATTATCCTTAACCAATTAATAACGAAACGTGGACAACTAATACAGTTGTTAAATGTGCGCTCGACCTGCGCAAGAGAGAGCCACTAGAGAGGGCATGTGACTGCAAATAATTGTGTGGATGACACCATTTACGAGATATGCGCCGTCAAACTTGCGCTAAAAATGCATTGTCGTTCCACTTGCTTTCTTAACGAAACGTTGTTTTATGTATTGAAGCACAAAAGTAACTGGAATGTCAATGCATTTCATCGCAAAGTTAGGGTTAATATTTCGAAACTGCTGTCATCCTGAGAATTCGTTCCAAGTGGGACGCCTTGCGAACTTCCCGGCTAGAATTTGTAAATTGCAATATGTGCCATAAATAATTAGGTAAAACCGTCATTAATATAATTGTATTAATTAGTCGATTAGGCATTTCAGTTTTTTGTGCAAGTAATGTCCGCCTTTTCGAGTAGACCAGCTCATGGACTAGAATTATGATATGTAGAGACCGGATTTTAGGCAAATGCCTTTTTTGTTCCTTGCGCTCCTATCGCCCCACTTTGATATATGAGCATGAATTAGAGGTCAAGAAGGGCTTTTATAGTGTTTTTATAGTGCCTATAAATGCCTATTTTGGCGTTTGTGCCTAAATGCCTATAGATGCCTATTTTCAATATCGGTGCCTATATGAAAACTATTTAGCCTTAAGTTTCGCTTTCGAGACCAGTTAGAGACCGTTATTCATGTTACTGGGCAACATTGACTGTTCGGAACTCTATGGGGTTCAACCTAGTCCTTTAGTTCAACCAACTCTGGGAAAACAACTGCTAGCAGCATTGAAATGAGACTCGCCGGCCAGCATACGCCGACGCGCTGACATTGCGCGAGCGGTTGGCGAATGCGAAACCGCGGAGAGCCGTCAGGGGAAAGGAGAGTGAAGAGCAAAAGAAGAAAGAAAAATGTGATGTGCACGCGGCTTTTGTTTTGCTTGTAATTTACTTTTTAAGGTGTTCACCGCCGTCGGGCGTTTGTTCTTAGCGTACGAGATCATTCTCAGTGACAGGCACTATTTCGAATCCGAAAATCTGAAGATGGTGGTAGTTTGCTATTGTTTCCACAATCTTCACAGTGATTCTTCGGCTATGTTCATGGTGCTCTCAAAACATATTTCTTCAAACATGCGCACTTCAATTGAGCAGAAGTGTATTTGGCAGTGTTGGGACGTCTGGCCTGTACAATTCGGATAGTGTCATTGCATATGAGAAAAATGTCTGTTTTTGTTGTGTCTTAATTTAATTGCGTCAGGCAGACATAAAGTATTGGTTTTTTTAATCAGTATGCCCAGCTTTCAAGTATTCTTTTTCATGCCTGTTTCACTATATGCGACGCTCGAGTACAGTGGCCATTGAACATGTATATGAGCAGTGCGCTTATTGAATGAAGCCAATTGATCGTCATTAGTCCAGCAGTTTTATGGGACAACTGCACGGCTATTTTCAACTTTTGGCGCCTTTGTGCCATAATAGACAATAACAATTATTATTTTACTGTCGTAGATATAGGCCACGCAGGTCTTCGTTTGAAATTATTTGCATTTATGTAAAAATTTAATGTGCCTATATTTACGACGTTGGAGGCCTAAAACGTTGTTTTGCCTGCCTATTTTTGGTGCCTAACACGCGCTTTTTTAATGCCTAAAGATCCAGCCTCTAATGATATGTACTGCGGACAATCTAAGGGAATTTTTTAAAGTACGCTGAAGCACTCGGCATAGCGAGAAGCTTTACTGGCCGGCGAGCGAACGTTGAAAGCGTCTGTGTTTCATAGGCTAGCATCATGGCGGCCCCACTCACGGTATAATCTGCCGTGCAGATATGACATTTTCCAGAACGATAGAGATATTTAAAAAAGGAAATTAAAAAGAGCGAAAAGAAATACTAGAAACTGAACATGCCAAACTAAGAGGCTTTATTCTATTCGTTTCGTTCTTTGTTTTCTTCGGATACCTTTTCTAGTTTCCGTCAGTGCCCGTTTCTATGTGTCCTGTTCGGTAGCTTTTAAGTGCAATCTCTTTCGCATGCAATAATTTCGCCATGCACATCCTTCCAATGCATTCCTTTGCCGCCGTGTGTCAAAATTCGGAGGCGGCATATATTCGAATGTTATCACTTAATTTTGTGATAGAAGAAGCTCACGTAAGTTCCCTAATAAATGTTTTCAAGATTTGCCCTAAGCGAACCATGCACCTGCTCATCAATTTCATGCTCCTCATAAGCTGTACCGCGTACTCTGCGAATAAAATAAAGAAGCTAACACGCGCAGAACCGTACCTTCTGTCTTACGTTTCCTTATACAGCGCAGTTTGTCGCATAGCTGACTTGGCAAGCGTGGCTGAAGTAGTGGATGGAGGAAAAGTCGTGACCAGCAAGCTGAGTATAACGCCGTGCTCGAATGGGCTCTGCAGTGGTCTGCCAACAATTCCAGTGCTGCGCAGTATTTCCAGTGCGGCTTCCGTTTCATGGTATGCCACGCAATGCGTCGAGACCCACCGCGTCCTCGCGTTATTTCTCCTTTCTTTCTTAATGAGACGTTTTCCTCGTAAATAATGTTCCTTAGCTTCCCGTGCCCGTTACTCGAAGCATTACACTTAGCCGCCTACGGTCTGACAGATAACACCGAAGTTTGCGAGATCAATCAAAGGAAACGAAGGCGCTCGATTTGGCGAACTAACCGCAAGCATGCCATGCGCGCTTTAGCTAAGAAACCAGCGGCAGATGAGGCGTAGCATGAACAATTTTGGATCCAAGATATGACGGGCTGCATTTGCGTGCACTTTCTTTCCGTTTTCTTTAATCACGAAGCACAATGCATAATGAGAACAACAATAATTTTTAACATCCCTCACGTATTTGTGCGAGCTCCAGCAACTCGTACATCAAAGAGAGTGAATAAGGCAGTCCTTACACCTTTCGGAAGTCCCACATTCATGGGTCTGCTTTGCCACTGCTCGAAGTCTACCCAAGCCTTTGCAAGTGCTTCACTATACAGCTGCAAGTCATTCACTGTATGCCGTAGTCATTTCGAACGCTGCACCGCATCAGAGCTTAGTACTTCTATAATCTCCGCTATAACCGACGCATATTGCTGTATCATGCACTGGCACTGCCAATGCCGGCGGCTCGTTCCACCAGCCTGGTCCACGGCCTTTCTGGAACGCGTGTCTGATATCATACGCATAAAACACCATAAAACACTCCAGTATACACCAGTATACACCAGTGTCCGACTCAACGGACCAGCTGAAGCCGGTCGACCGAGCGAGAGCTGAGGCCGCTGGACCACCCATTACAGAGCGGCGGAGCTCTAGATCGGCCCTGCCTGGTCACACGGCGATACGGCTGTTCCGGGGCTCCGAAGCAGGCTGCGTTGCTGGCTGACATTTGGTGCCGGCCGACGCCGTCGCACTTAGAACCGTTGTGGAACTGCCCCAGTGCGTTATGAGGGACACCGCAGGGGAGGGCTTCGGAATCATTTTGACCACCTGGGGTTCTTTTTTAACGTGCACCCATTTATCTAAGTAGAGAGTTCTTGCATGGCACCCTCATAGAAATGCGGCACCCGTGGCCGGTAATCGAACTTTCGACCTCGTGTTCAGCAGCAGGACGCTCATAGCCACTGTGCCGCCGAATTATAATTGTGGTGTACAAAACTAAACTCAACTGAAATCGTAAACTTAAATAACCTTAATCGTGAACACGGTTTCTAAGTGACCGGGACGCCTTTTAAAATGCGCTCCCGATCAGCCCGGACCCCCGTGCGCGCGTGATTGACACTCTCCAGGGTTGTTAACCCGTCGCGAGAGAGCGAAGCTCACGCTAGCCGCCTTGCACTCAGCGACATCTCCATAATCGCCAGCTTCTTGATGATTTCGTTTTATATATCTGTTACGGTTGTTTCTTGTAGCATATTATTTTTAAATATTTGGCCCAGGCGTTCGGATTGCGTCAACCCGTTACAGATGGTATGGCCACCATCATTTACAAAGGGTTCGGCTATCATCATCATTGACCGACGCCCTCCATCTTTTCGGTGCTCGGCCGGAATGTAACCGTCGAGGGATTTCTCTTGCCAAGGTGAGCGACTGCGTGCCGCGGGGGCCCAGGCCTCGAGCTGTGGCACGCGAAGCCGTTGCTGTTCTGGCCACCGTACTTGTAGCCCGACGTACCGCTGACTGACGCGCAGGAATCGACGTTGCTTGACAGGAAGGGCGGTGTTACATCGGTGTCGTGTTTACGTTGGCTGCGATGTACTTCCTGCTTTCGTAGCTACGACGTCGGTCACTGCTCCCTCTTTTTCTCGGTGCCATAACGAGGTTCTCTTCCAGCGCGCAAATTGGTTTTTGTTGCTCTGGTCGCATATTCTGCCTAACTGCGTGGAAATGAACGCCACAATTGTGTTGATACGCCGGCAGCATTAGAGCGGCTGCACCGTGAAAAAGATCACGCCTGCATTGAGCGTGCTTGTCTGGGTTGCGTGCTGCTCAAGGAGGTCAGCATACACCAACAAATGTTCGTTGGCTAAGGAATAAACCCCTTTATGATTGGCGTTGTCATATAATCTCGACGAAGCCTCTTGTGGGTGCAACTTCGGTTTGTTCGTCTGGTTTCCGCTGAGTCGTCATCATCTGTTTGGATGAACAAGCAGCGAATGTATTGTCGATCACTGATTATCAATGCTTATCTTAAATGTCGCACGATGTCGTATCTTCGTACTTCTACCGAGGGGAACTCTCTTTCTCACAATAGATGTCTTTAATATTTCGATTGAATATTATAGGAGATACACCGACATGTATATATTTTTAATCCGAATATAGTACGCTAGAATTTGCTATAATAACAAATGGTAAAATTTGCAACAATTTTAAGGGGAGGGAAGTTACAACTTGGGGGGGATTAGAGCCTTAAAGAATGTCGCCTGGCTGTAAAAATTATTTTTGCGAATAGATCGTTTCGAAGGGGAAGAGGTTTTATGTTGATGTCTAAGAGCGCAGTTATAACGTATACGCTGCTTTTTAAATCTGCTTCCTCGAAATAACATACCGAGATGACTTTTTTTATCGACAAACACTTCAGCTGCAACAAGGATAATGTTTATCTGCTCATATTGACAGTAGACGTTCACATTCATTTTATAAGTCTTCTAATTGCCGTGGAGGATTGTGCTGGGCCATTTAAGATAATGGCTTCGCCAATGTACTAAGCAAGCACTGCGACACTTATCTCGAATGACATATCTACATTAATCGAGTTCCTCATAACAAACATTCAGGATTACAATATATCATCAAATGATAAGCACTCATACTGACTACTTCCTCATATTTCATCATCCAGATCACATTCATTGGAGCCCCAAGTGGTTTTTCCGAGACATAAATGTGCATAGTTGAAACAGTTTCATGATTAAATATCTTTTACACATCGGAGGCGCTGAGCTCATATTATGCGAACATCGTCACGCCAAGCTGCTTATGAGAAGCGTTTCATATACAAGGCTCTTACCCCCGTATTCGGAAATGCATGTTAACTTGAAGCCCGTGATTGACTTAATTGAAATGGTGCTTGTCGTGAACGCGCCGAAGGAAACGCAATGAGTGGCTTGGGCATGCCAAGCGTCATTTATAGATCGAGTCGAGCGTGGCTTCAGGTGAGTTAAGACGCATTTCTTAATACGGGGGTTGGATCAGCGCGCAAATATAGAAATAAGTGGACAACGAGAGAGAAAATACAGATCAAAATGCGGTTATATCGAAGTTTGCGCCCATTCTAAGTTCAAAAATTAAGCAAACAATCTTTTGTGCCTTAAGGAATTATTGTGTCTACACAGTGTGTTAATTAGGTGTATAATGAACAAGTCAGGCGTTGTTTCTTGGCGTATGCAGTTCATCATTGATTACAGAAATTGCATTACATTTCACTATCAAGGTACTATGGCACCCTATAGCCATCATTCGAATTAAGTGAACTATTAAGGGCTATAACTAATTAAGCATATCACATCCTACGTTTTGAACTACATTACCATTTAAGTGAAGCGATCAATAACACGATTTATTCTTACTCCACCTAGCATAAGTAAATAAATAAATAAATAAATAAATAAATAAATAAATAAATAAATAAATAAATAAATAAATAAATAAATAAATAAATAAATAAATAAATAAATAAATAAATAGCGCCAAATTCAGCGCACTGTTGGAGTCACGATGACTCGAAGCTTTGTTTGGGTATATAAAGAGTATTTAAATGTGTGTTTGTTTTCCGACTTCGTGACATTAAATCCGACAATTCAATCAATCTTTCCTTGTGTCAGTGGCGCAGCATTTCACGTGTTGCCATTGTTTCGTTCGAGACACCGAGGAGCACGACGGCATTGTGTTTCAAGTGGCTCTGTATGTCGAATGTGCATCGTGCGCATTTCCGACGCCACTTCGCGACAGTAACATGGATTCGGCGTCTGTGGCCGCATTCGGGGATAAAGGGCGCTTGCTTCTCAGGAGTCGCGCAATGGTCCAGCTTATCGCACGTGTCTGGTCTTCATTGAGTGGCCTCTGTTGCAGGGCTATCAGCGCTGACAAGCAGCTTTCTTGAGTGCGTGCCGTCTGTCGCGTGTTCGGAGACTTTCTCGCGATCAGCGCGGAGCCATTGCCTAAACTACTACCGAAATTTTCTGTCCGGGACTGATGCGGTTTTCGCAACGATAACGCTCTGGGCAGTTCGCGGTTCAATCGCCACAGTCAGCTCCCTGTCGTGACGCGCTACACGTGTGAAACGCTTCCCTTTTATCCGCTTTCAAAAAAAAAGCTAAAATTCATGTTATTAGACGGTATAACTTAATAACACCGTCGTTCTGTCATACGTTGTTCTGCTTAGTAAGAATATTTCGTGCAGGAAAACGTGTCCAACGAGACATGACATGCGATCGCGCGGCCTCTAACGATTACTCGGTGAGCTTCCCACTGGCCCCAGAGGAAAGAAGCGAATACATCAATTTTTTGAGTATAGGCCTTGGCTTCGTCCGTGGCTTCATTCGGTAGCGCGACAGCACGAAGACAAACAAGTAGTCAAGTGACAGGACATTCGCTGTCCTGTGAGTCGACACTTTGTTCTCGTGTTGTCGCGCTACAGAAGGCGCCTATAAATCCACTCCAACTCGGCCATCTTTCCGTCCTTTTACGATGGATGTTATCACCAAGCAGAAGGCCCAAAACGCATAATGGGCCGTCAACGTGCGAGCATGGACATGCTCACGCGCCCTCTGGAGTGCCTGATCACTCTATCACTCACGGACCCACCAACGCCCACGCACACCCAAAACAATGATTAAATAAAACTTTATTTCATAACCACGGAACCTACATTCGGACTTCTAGACCCATAAATTCATGTGGAATGAGGCTCAGTAATTTCACAATACGAGTGTTCACAACGCAAGTATACAGAAGGGAATGTTCTGGGCACGGTCCGGTCACGTAGAGATTCCTGCACGATATCGGCCGTTCGCGATAGCAAACATGGCTGTATGTAAGGCGCCTGACGCAGTGACAACGATCGTAGACAGTTGCTTCGGAAGAAAAGCCCATGTTACATGAACTGTGGTAATGACTACCGGAATAATTCATGTGATTAGCGACACACACGCACGCACGCACACGCACAGGCGGCTTTTAGCAACTTTTCGACTCGACGCATTGTGACGTCACGAGCGGGAACGAAGGGAGGGGCATCAGTGGGCTCGTACCTGCACACGGCGGACGCGCCGATTCTAAACATAGTGCGCTGCGCCCGTGCGTGCGTTAGCAGCAAGCGTCGAACAACCGCTGAGAATGGAAAGGGGGCGGAAGGTTAAAAAAGAATAGCGGAAGGTAGTGGCACCCACTCGATCTCCCGGCAGCTCGCGCGCTACGCTTTCAGCCCCGAAACGCGTGGGACGTTGCCTGTCGAGTTTAGCTAACGCCAGCAGCTTGCTGTGACTGCTAAATTATAACGTGCTTTCACGTACCTGGTATGTTTGTTGTCTCTAACTTTAGTCGCCTCATGTGATCGAGGATGCTTGTATAATTATTCTTGTAGGTGAGAATTAGTGCTTTTTTCTCTCCCTTCCTCTCTCTCGCTGTTAAAATGCTGAGAATTTCGCCGCAAATTGTATCGATCCGTTCTTTTCCTCGCTCCTTTGCAGTTGTGGGGCGGAACGCGTCGTTGCTACAATTAGACGGGGTATGAATAGGTAATAATTTGCAATTAGTAATGTATATTAGTTATAAATAGCTTTGCAGTAAGTATACGTGTCAGAAACGCTAAGGCAATAGTTTACCGCACAAGCGCAGCGCTAGAAACCTGGCAGCGCAGTGCCGCTGCGTCACAGCTGATCTGCAGAGTTTGCTCATGGCTAAACGGCCTGACAGGCAACATCCGTATGACGTCACCACAGTGCTGACTGTGTGCGGACACGACAGTAGCATCTGTTCGCTCGAATTGATGCTCGAACAACGTGGCGGTTGTCATCGATAAGTGATCGCCGATTTACTTCGTATTTATTTATTTATTTATTTATTTATTTATTTATTTATTTATTTATTTATTTATTTATTTATTTATTTATTTATTTATTTATTTATTCATTTATGAGTAACGAGGTCTATGTGAGCTTATTTTACATATATCTGTACCACCGATATAGGAAGTGTGGCGAACCAGACATCAATTAGCGAGGAACATCTTGGACATCCGGCGAGCACGTACGAAATGAGATAAGGCGTGGCACAGTATGAGACGCAGTATGGTATCTTGCCTTTGGGATAAATTTCTGCAGACATTAATCCATGTGCGTTTCGATACTCTCCAGCCCCATGTGGAATGTACAGTTGTTCAGATTGAAACGCGTTATGCTGGACCAGCGATTAATTGAACTGCGGGTAACTGTCTATAGTTGTGGAGCTTGACTTAAATTTCTCATCACGCTTGTCGATGGCTTACAATCATTCGATGCGACTTCTCACCTATTGCGAATCACTCGTTATCGCAGGCCTCGCTCCTTATTGCGGGGTGATTTCGAGAAGGGTCTCTCTTTCGGAATTCTCTACATTTATTAACTCGGCGTCTATGTCGTCACCTCCTGTCTCTGGCCCTTGTCTGTCTCGCAGTGTTCAATGTTTATTCGCATGAGACAACGTCGTAGACATTTAACAAGCTATTTGGCGCCCTTTGCGAACTAGTTGTCGGGGTTAGGGAGTGCACAAGCAGCGTTATAAGAAAGCAATGGGGTGGCACTTGGCTTGTGTGCACTGCTGCGAACAGCCTTGCCGCTCCACGACTGGAGGATGCGGCACGGAATAAAACCAGCGGGAGAGAAGGCGATAACGGGAGTGGAGGCACTCGAACCGTGTAGTTCCTCCCCCGTATGTGATTCGATAAGACATCGCGCTGTGCACCAACACGAGACGGCGCGTCCCGTTGCGCGCCCACTGCGATCCCGTTCCCAACGACCATCTCTGCGTCGCTCTTATCGAATACCGCGGCGGAGCCTCCTCGAGTGATTAGCTCCTTCTCTGCCGTTGCGCCACGATCGCGTCGCCCTATCTGAATCCACGCGTCCGATTCTGCCTCGGGCTGCCCGTCGGAAATGATTTGTAAACAACCCTGTTTTCCTTCGTCTCCTAAGCGCGTTCTGGTGTTTGGCCTGATTCCGGGCTTTTGTCATTCATGCCCACAAGCTACACCCGTGCTCGGAGAAATGCGAGGCACGGTCTCAACGGCATGTCTCTTTCCTTGCGCCATTTCTAGTCGTTCGATGGATTTATCGCAATGGCGCACGGAATGTTGGGCAAGCTGCTGTGGCCACAGCGTGCGACTCAACGTTTTGTGCACTGACGTTGCATCATCGACTCCTCGGGTGGCATCGATTAAATTGAGACTTGCTGCGCGTCGCAATGACCGCGTTTCAATACTTCTATTATACGTGCTCGCTAGTGATTGAACCCAATTAGAATTGATTTGAAGGTGAATGCGGAAATTGTGATCCCCCTATGCGTGGCTGTTCGCGAGGGCGTCCGCGCATCAATGAACGAAATGAGCGACATTATTCAAGTTTAGCTACGCTGGCCTTCTGCGTGGTCACGTGCGATTCGTTCCAGACTAAGCGTGTTCGTGCGCCTTGTTCGACTTGCATAGAAAAGCTCGGTGCGAAATTTTTTTTCCCCGAAGAGTTGTGTGCTATTACGTTCTTGAGACTCAGCTGGAGCAGTCATCTTGCTATTTGTTACAGAATAAATTGAAAATCCTGCTTCGTAAGGCTTACATTGAATGCTCCCAAGTTTTTTTTTTTTTTTTTTTTTTTTCTGTGGACGTCTGCAGACAGTCAACAATTAAGCCATCTTGAGGACGGCAAATCGCGGCTTACAGCGGGAAATCCAACGCTACGCCTCATGCAGGTTTTGTTTTTAACATGTTAGATACTGCAGTATGTAACAGACATTTAAAAGAATGGGATAATAATTTATCAGAAAACAAGTCGTGGCTTCATGCCCAGTAGTGAAACCTCGCAGTATAGCTTTTATGATTATTATTGTTATTTCCGCATGCACGCTTCTTCGTGCACAATGACTTCGTTTCAAGATAACGCAATTTTGTCGAAAGCGAATACTGATTTGTCAGCTGAACACGTCTGTTTGTCGACAAGCTGAATGTTAGTTTGTTTTGTTCCGGCAACAGCTTTTGCGAAAAAAGCGATGCTAGGGAAAGTAAGGCGAACAATGGATGGACCGAAGAGGTGCTCTTTCGTGTCTCTCGGCGACAGCCATGCCTGCGTCGTGTTCGACTGACTGCTGCGTCCGCTGAGTCGCAGCATTCGACCCCATTCTGCGGGGGTCGCGCCAGAAGGAAAGAGACTCGTTACGAAAGTATCCGAGAGAGATGGAGAGAGCGGTTCCCTCCCTCTCATTTGCAAGCACGGGAAAAGATGGCGACTCAGCGCGGAGGGAGGCGGCGGCGCAACTTCTTGGAAAGAGTCGCCTGCTGGACTGTAGACGACGTAACGGGGACGCTTCGCTTAGATTGAGTCTCCGTGTCCCCCGTCCCTCTTCCCACGCCGATGACGGCGCTTTCCAAACCCCGCTTCGCGAGGTTGCACCGAAGGAAATGGGACACGCGCGGACTTTGCGGAACATCGTCGTCTCTTTTCCGGACTGTGCCACTCCGCCATTCTCATTTCGGCTGTCATTCCTTTCTCTATTCTGGTCCTCTGCCGACGACGTCTGTCCGGATGTGAACATAAAGCTGGGCCGTGTCGCGTTCTTTCCGGAAAGTCAGTGAGTGCGCTAGCCTACCACGGCGTCGTGTCCAGCGTGCGCTAAGCGAAAACGTTGCGCGAAGTATTAGAAATCGCACCGGTGACCTTGACCTTTGGCTGACCTCCCGCCGTAGTGGCTGTGTTATTGTGTGCAAGTGAGAACGTGGTCGTGAGAAGGAATTCTGATTGCGGTGGCCGCATTTT
This sequence comes from Dermacentor silvarum, assembly GCF_013339745.2. Taxonomy (NCBI): domain Eukaryota; kingdom Metazoa; phylum Arthropoda; class Arachnida; order Ixodida; family Ixodidae; genus Dermacentor; species Dermacentor silvarum. Next base: position 114,568,137 of record NC_051164.1, on the reverse strand, counting down.
GATGAAGGCGGAACACCAAAAAAAAAAAAAAACAAAAAAAACTGATGGACGTAATTGTGCGTGTAGGGACGCGTAAACGAAGCCATGTAACACCAGGGTCCTCTTCCGGCGTCTGTCGTAGCCCATGTGTTGCCTTGGGACGATGGTGGCGATTTGGGCTTGTTGGTTAGTCACCACGGAATGGTATCAGGTGTAGCGCTTGTGTCCTTCTGTCGTTTCTTCTTATGTCCGTGTTTTGCTGCGCTATACCAGGTAGCATGCCTTGGGACTTCTAGCACCGTCAATCATTTAATGTTTTCGTCACTGATAAAATGTGGCGACTAGTGTGAAACTGTACTCGCGCTCGGTCTGGTCGCGTCCGTGACTGGTCGTAATCGTATACTGTGTGAGCTAGCCTGTAAGGCAGCCTTCCTTATTACCAAGAATGCATACAGTGCACCTTTTACATCTAAATAAAATGACGTGTTTCTTATATTTGGCGTATATTCACATAAAAAAATGATGAAAGCCGTGTAAGTAACATAGAAAGAGGGCGGCTCAATCATTGTCTTGCGCGCTCATCTCTTTCCAACATGCCTACTTCCTTCGCTTCATAATGCTCTAACGTTTTTGTGTTCACGGTCGTGCGCCCAGCGCGTCTATATTTAGACATGCTCTTCTTTTTCTGCTATCAGTGAAGCCAACAACTCTTCAGAATAAAGAGAATCCACACATACGTGACCTTGGATCTTGAATACAGCCCAGTGGAGAATAACCTAGAGGTCTCGCAGCTTGTTTCGCGCTTATTTTGTCATGAACAAACAAGCCAACAGGTGAAACGAGCAAGAATTAAATGTATGAACAACGGGCAACTAAGAACTATCCAAACAATGCCAGTAGAACACAAGAGAATCGAAAGGCCCGCGTGCAACTAAAACGCAAGCAAGTCAACGCACGGGCCTCCAAAAGTGTGCACGTAGACATCAATGCTAAAAAAAGCCAGCCGCAGACAAAGCCAGCACGCACACCTGCAAACAAGTAAAACGGGCGAGGCAACCGAGCGTGCCAGAAAACACGTGAACACATCCATGGCGATAGGAAAGGAAGCAGCGGATATGAGTTTGATACGAGGAATAAAAATGCAGCACCGAAGTCTCGGAGGATCGAATGGACGTCCGTGACTTCGCAGGAATGCGATGCGCGGCCCTAATGCACAGTGGTAAAACGCGCGGGATCATTTCTGCCAGTGCGCAGCAGCTACGATCTTCTGTTGTCTTATATACCGTAACCTACCCAACAAGCGGATAACCACCGTGAACGTCGTCATAATAGACATCCACTGGTACAAAAGGAAATTGCGCTGTGCTTGCGTGTGTCCATTTGTTAAAAATAATCGACCGCTTCATGGGTTCGAACTAAAGCGCCGGCATGAACGTTCAGCGCCTTGTGCGCGAAGGCTTTCGGCTTTTAAGTGTTAAAGCACAGAGGACCGACATTGTACGTGATCCGTGTAGTCGTTTAGCACTGCACCGCTTTCTACCCTGCTGGTTGGCTCTGTTGGTCGACATATAGACTAGAGCTGAAGAATTGCACGACACGAAATACACGGACGCGACGAGTGCCGCCTGTTGTGCGACGAGCGCACAAATCTGTTAGCTCGTTTGCAAAACTGAAATTTATTGTGATTATATGGACACTCCAGGTGCATTTGACACGTGTTCGTGTTTGCCTGTGCGCGCGTGACAACGCAAGGGAATGTTTACAGCAGTTTATGCAGCTGATAAGACTGCTAACCTTACTTCGTATAGCTGTCTAATAATTTACCATTGCAAGCAATGCTTCGCCTTCCGGGCGAAACTACGGTTTTTTTTTTTTTTTTTTTTTAATACAGTATCGACGTTTGTCTAAAGTGTAGACAGTCTACGGACTTAACGGATTACAGTTTTATAAAGCTTTTTATTGTTTTAAATGCGTAAGCATTTCTATGCCTACCCAACGAGGAAACCCGTCCGTCCGTCTGTCACGTAAGACGAATCGCTATAAACAAAATTAATGTATAATACAAGATAAACTCGAAATGAAAAAAAAATGGCGTACCTTGCACTGGAGGCGCAATGCTAAAGAGACAGCAGAGCTGATGGGCACCCAGCATTTCCCGGAATTTATTGATTAGCTATTGATTGGCTATGGATTGGCTACCGCAAGGTATTGACCACGTATTTGGGTCAGGCTAAGCACTACGAAGCCATCCCCAGAAATTTCCGGATTAGCTATTGAATGGCTATCGATTGGTTATCGGTGACTGTAGTCAGTCACCGATAACCACTCGCTTGCAGAAGGTGCATATATCTGAACCATATGAATGTGTTGTACCGGCGGTACAAAGCAACTGTCACGGGAGAACAATGTCTATAAAGGCAATGATGAAAGATTTGGTGATGGTGGAGTTAAAGTCATCTCTAGGACCACATGGACAGCCGACTTTGGAGCATTCTAGACACCAGGAAGATTGTGATTTTGCGAAAGCTTAATGCCAAACACGCCACATCCCCGATGCGTTTCTGTGGTCGCGGGATACGGCTTCTGTTGGGGCGTTCCTTCACCGAACTAAGTGCCGATCTCCGAGGACCATTGCGCTTCACGTCGCGCAACACACACAGATAAGCAGTCAATGAGTTTATAAGGATGATAAGGAATGATGGGTTATATGGGTCTAAACACGGTTGATAATGATACGACGCGGATGGATGAGGTGCTTATCAGAATGAATTATAATGGTCGGAGCAATGCTGATAAGGTTAATAAGCACCGATAAGGGTTGATAATGGTCAAATAATGTATGTTAAAGTTGATAAGGACAGATGAGGGTTGATAAAGATCGGATCGAGTCCGATAAGGGTTGAAAGGGTCGGATTTAGTCCGATAACTTCGATAATGACCGATAAGGGTTGATAAGGGTTTTTACTGGTCGGACTAAGTTTTATAACATTGATAATGACACCCGGCTGCGTGGAGATGGAACAAGTGGCACAATGCTTACGCATATATGGAAAGCTCCAAGAGTAGTTCCTGCGTGCTTTGTTTTTCTCTGGGACAGCTGCTGGTTATACTATAGGAGAACTTCATAAGAAAACGACGTTGGGCTAGTTGGTGTTGCATTTGGACGGAGAAACAGCGCGTAAGACGAGGGCAATGAAAGAACAACAACACATGCGCTATGTTGTTGCGCATGCGTTGTTCTTTCATTGTCCTTGCCATACGCGCTGTTTCTCCGTCCAAATACTAGGCAGAGTTTCGTACGTACGAGTTGTCTGCTGTATAAATGTACCGCTATCGGGGCTCACTGTGACGGATTTAGAGGGCGTCACTTCCGACATAAAATAGTGTTGGGCGAATGTAAATTATGTGAAAGAAAATAAATTATGCGCTGCCCGCTGCACCGAAGTATCGCAAGCTTGTCACCTCCGACACGGTCACGCGTGGTGCACTGCAATGCACATGACGGACACCCGTGTACTTAGATTTAGGTGCACGTTAAAGAACCCCAGGTGGTCCAAATTTCCGGAGTCCCCCACTACGGCGTGCCTCATAATCAGATCGTGGTTTTGGCACGTAAAACCCCATAATTTCAAAGAAGACAAAACACCGATCAGACAAACACCGACCCGACGTGATTCCGCCATACTCTCGATTTCTATACTGTAACGCGCACTGTCGTGGGCCTCTGATATTCGAGAGGACATGCCGCTGCATTATCGCTGCCTCGAATTACTGGGGCGCCGGACGACATGCCCGAACTCTCTTGTTGACTCGCGCGTCTGTTCTGTTGTCCAGCGTGTCGCGGAGCGAGGCGCGCCTCGATCTTGGGTCCGAACGCCAGCGTGTAACACTTTCCTCTCTCTCGGACGCCGTTTCAAGGGCCGCTCTCATCCACATGCGGCCCCTCATGCATCGTTCATGCCGCCACCGCCCACGCATCCGAGACCGCCTCGCGTGGGCGCGCGCCAACGCCTCCCGTACCGCTTTCTGACCGAGGCTTGGGAAAAGATTGACGGGCGCTACTGTTCTTTTATTTTGCCCGTCCTTGTTTGCTGCATTGGCCGCGCGTGTAAACACTGCGTTGTGACGCGCATCAGCAACAATAAGCGGGTCTCCGAAAGGAGCGCCGATGTGACGTGGATCAACAGTAGTAACGGGGTTCCTCAGAGGAAGCAGCCGCGTCGAGACGGAAGTGAGTTTTCTGCGAGTGCGGCACCACGGGCGTTACACGCGAACCGTCTCGCTAAAACCGTGCAATGCTGCTACAAGCTATTAGTCCCTGCTAGCAAGTCGGGTGCCGAACTAGTGGTTCGCTTCCGCGTTCTTTCTCGATTTACCAGTGTCGGCTAACAGAGCACTATTATTTCCTTAAGGCTCATTCACACTAGGCCGACACGACACCGATTTTGGTCTGCCGACGGTTGGCGACAGCATTTTCCTTTCTTTAAACCGTTGGCCACACTGTTTTCCGTCCTGTAAACTGCTGTCGCCAAAAATCGGCAGATCAAATCGGTGTCATGTCGGCATAGTGTGAATGAGCCTTTATAAAAAGTTACATGAACATTTAATTCTCCTTGCGTGCATTGAATGCGAAAGATTTCTGGGCGTATCGACTATATCGACGTGCATACTATTTCGACGCCCGTGTCACATGACGTCATAACTTGATCATGTTACCTTGCAACTTGAGGTTCTTGGTCACGTGACTATGCCACATGTGATCACTTGGTCATGTGCTCGAATTGCGCAAAGTCAATTCTGGGGGTGGGCAACCCAAATTTCGGGGTTGGCCAAGTAAATTTTGGGAGTGAGCCGGGTCGGTTTTGAAGTGGGTCAACTCAATTTTCGAATTGGGCAAAGTCAATTTTTTGGGTGTTGCCCAGGTCGGCTTTAATTGACATTGACACGTAACGTCATCACTTGCTCACGTATGTTTTGGCACTTTCGGATGTTAACGCCGGATGGACGGCGGATTTCCCGCTTCGTGGGCCATATAATGCATTCGCATTAAAAGAGATTGAGAAAGTCTATACACAAATACGACCAGGTGTTGGGCTATTTGGTGGTCATCATAATAGAGCTTCTTGAGCGCCGACTAAACACCGTGCACGAAGAAGGCAGACAACTACGCAGCGCTCCGTTGTTAATTGTCCATCTTCTTCAGGGTGTTTCGTCCGCGCTCAGGATGTTCTATTGTGAAGTCTATATACACAATGTCTATGCAGAGATATTATACCACGTTCCCTCATTGTATTTTTTTTATTTATACTCTATACATAACTTATACTATATACTACAAGAGAATTTCTCGGGCAAGTTTTATTGAACAAGAGCTTCTTTTTGGGCAGTGTGTATAGCATACACAATTGGCGAAATGTATATAGTATACATTTCGCCGTTCACTGAGTTCATCAGTGTGTACTGTCAACGGAGAGACCCTTTAGGGTACGTTTACCTTTGTAAGTTGACTGCAGAGTTTGTTATACCCACTGTATTGGTGTTATCTGCGCATGGCATTCACTCCAGATCAGCTGAGACAGCACCGTATTGCAGCCGTCGCTGATTTCCCAAGGTGGCGGCGCACATTGGAACCCTTCATGATGCACACCAACAACGGAGCGGCTTTTTCGAGGTTGTGTGTAGTACATATATTGACCGTAATTTGAGAGTAGGAAGCAAGTTTTGTTTCACAATTCACTCAACCGGTGGCTGACGCCGGAGCACACTTTCCACGAGGTAGGGGATTGGTGGGCACAGCGATGATTTTTATTGTGCGTGCGTTAGGTCGGGTGTTTCATTTAGCTAGCGCCCTGGCTTCGGGAAAATAATTTGAATATGGTCGTCAGTGGCGCTTCGTACAAGAAAGCTGTGGCGAGCGAACTCGAATACCGCATTCCATGTGTGCGCGTTGTCTTTTCTTTCTCAGTGCTTTGAATGCTTCAACCTTGCATCATTTTACATCTCCAAGTACAAGCCGCATATCAGCCGTTTTTTTTTACCCGTAGGCGAGGCTTTAAGGAAGTGGAGATCTCGGCACATAGAATTGAGGGAAGATCGAGTTACACCATCGGCCTCGCTTCGCTCATTGCGCGCTATTTTATCTGCGTTAGGCTGTAGTAACGTTCATCTTTATTTTTCCGTCTGGCTGCTTAGCGAAGTGGCAGACGATAAGTATATTCCTGCGCCTTAATGAAGAGTGCGTTTCAGGTAAGTCGGGCCAAACATTAAAAGATCCGCGTGTGAGTTACGAGAATGCAACCAACTTAATGTTGTTCCGTGTCCTCTTGAGCATCTCAAGTGACTTTTTGCTATAAGCTTAGATAATTAAGAATAATAATTTAACGAACTTATAAAGCAGACTTAAATGCAAAATCTTTAATGTAGAAGTTGAAGAACCTATTGAGAAATAATCAAATAATTTATTTCCCTGCTGATAGCTGCTCTGGTTGTAACTTTTCAGGGCTTCAAAGAAAGTGCGCGATATATATATATATATATATATATATATATATATATATATATATATATATATATATAGCACGTCACAAAGCGCTTAGGCGCAGCGACATTAGTTCCTCGATATCTTGAGGAAGCCCCTGACGGCGTTTCAGTGACGGAACCGAGGACTAGAAAACTCATCTGTTTTTCTGACTACAAGGCTAAATTAGGCAAAGGTGCGAGTCCTCGTGTTGTCACCCAAAGTGTCGCTATGGTGGCACCATCGGTTCGCTCCAAGCAGTATTCTCGTACCTTCATAGTCAATGGCCACCAAAAACTAAAGTTTTGACTCATGATATTTAAAAACTCTACTTTTGTTAATTTCGTGGTAAGACGTCGATTACTAGAAGCAAAAAGAAAGTCAAGATTGTAATGTTCTTTTAAATTTTGCCGCCGGAACTGCAGTGCTAGTACGTCACTGTGACGTCACAGTTTTTTTTTTTTTGAACGCTTGAACCCGTTGTGGTTCAGTAAAAGCACTTGAAACTTCATAATTTAGTCTTTGGCTATCTTTGAACACAATGTAGTCCGTCATAAAATATAACTAGGCACAAGCAGACGTCGTCATAATCCATGACGTCACGGCGATCTCAGGTTGCGGGAACTAAAAACGGCGGAGCCACCCGTCTGCCTTTCTCATTTTCACTCTTTTTTTTAATATATACTTCCTTTCTTGCTTACCGAGTCTATTATGACGGTGAGACTGAATGGCTTCTTCTTTTTGGTTGTTGTAGAAGGGCAATTTACTAATGCAGCTAAAATAACTTGTTAGTGTTCCTTGAAACACTAAGCATTCTTCGAGGCGTCTTGTCGACGGCTAGCTGTACAGCTAGCCGTCAAATTACATCCGTACGGATATAATTGTCTAACACATTGGCCTTTTATACTACCGTCTCGTTACTTTTAGCTAAGAGTAGGTCAGAAAAACGTCACTGCCAGCGAAGCGAAGGGAGCTCAGAAGCAGATGATGGAATCAAGTTTCCCACTAAAGAATAAAGTAGCCGTGAAACCGACGATACGTGATCGAAGGAGTTTGCATTCCGCTCACAGTTTTCGAGGCGTTCGTCGGGTCTCTGCCTGGAGGTATGCTCCGCCGCACGTAATATGTGAAGCAGGTTGCGCAAAAAAAGAATTCATCCGCGCTTTTAAAGCGCAGCTATCGTTGCCTCCTTGCTCTACTTGTTTCTTTTGGATTTTCCTAGAAATAACCTCCCGTACTGCTTAAATTCAGTCGTCGTCTTTTCGGGGAAAGGAGGGAGCTGGCATCGCGAACCTTGTACTGCTCTGCGGGCGGGCGTCAGCCAGGCGATCTCGGTTCCTCCGTTTGCGAGTGCGAACATACGTGATGTTTTCGAATACTTGCACGTGAAGCAATTTGTGCGGAAATCTGGTAAAACCCTGACCTCATCCACGGCGAATCGACGTTCTTTGATAGAATTGCGGCAGCGACTCACAAATAACAGAGCACTGGCGTGCCGATCAATGCTGTTTCTTAAACGTATTGGCTGGATGCCTGCATCAGGGTGTTTTGCCTGTTTGCAGCCGAGGCTGAAAATAGTCCACAAGAAAATTCAGTTAGAACAAATTTATTTGTTTTCTGGAATAAGTTAGTCTCTGTGCTGGATATCGAAAGTTACGGTACACGCACTAATGAGTGCATTAACTGAACAACCAAGGAAATTTGAATTTGCGAACATTACATAACATACTATAATGGCGAAATTGAAACCTGCTCGTGCTCCTTGCTAATATATATATATATATATATATATATATATATATATATATTATAGTGCCTCGAGCGACCAGTCGCGCGGCAATTCTGCGTGTATTCGTGGGCTCCTATCACACTCGGAAAAACACATTTATGTGGCACGTATTGAGCAACAGAAAGCTGTATCGGTAGTTTTTCATGTTGCTCTACAATTTTCTCATTGATACATTGATAATTAGGGCAGTACTTCTCGAGTTAGATAATTAATTACAATTAGCTAATTAAATCTCCGCAATGAAAAAATTACTGGAGGCCACTCCACGGTACTGGAAACAATACGCACTAGGTTTTCTTCGCGTAACGCCGTTCCTCTTTTTTTTTTAAATCGTGCTGCGTGATAGCTGGGGGACAGCCCTGTATATATATATATATATATATATATATATATATATATATATATATAACTAGAAAATTGTTTCGGGCGAAGCTTGCGCATGTATGTCGGGTGTGCGAACAGCTATTCTGGCGACGTGGCATAAACGATGCGACGATAGATGAGCTCTTTCTTCTGAAGACAGTAGGAATATGAATCTCTATTTCGTGGACAAAAAGGTTAATGTGCCCAGGTTTTCGTTAATCCCAGAGGCCACGCGTTAAGAAATTTATGGATTAGCAATGATTCGCGAACCCCCCTTTCGTGGCGCGATTTGAAACCAGATTCAAGTATGGTGGCCGTTAGCTTGTCAAAAAAGTGGCCCGGGATAGAGACATGCTTGGATAGCGGAAGATTAGGAAGGCTCACGGCATGCGATCTACGATTGTTAAAACGCAATCTAAAGGCTGTTTTCGTTTGTCCAATAGCTTGCACGTTGAGCATTCAGAATCAGAATCAGTTTATTCAATACAAAAACGGGGTTAATTACATGGTAAGTATATACAGAAGGAGGTCCCGTAGTTAAAAACTGAAATGGGACCTCCTATGCATGATGACAAGAATTATTAATACAAACAATGGCAACATGTAAAGTTTACGATAATACAAGTTTTAAATAACAAGGCATAAATGAAAAAAAAAATGCAGCAGTTTAATGCATAAGAACAAGGCTGCAGTTTAGACAATAATAGGGAGAACTACAAAGGGTCCATTTCCAAGAAGATGAAAAGAATGCAGGAAATACAGAAACACGATTAAAGTTTTAAAAAAAAGTTAGAAAAGAAAAAAAAACATACTACACTAAAAAATGAGAGTCGGATAAAGCTAAAAGAAAGCGCTTAAGTTCTGTATGAAACCTGTGAGATTTTAACAATTTTAAAGGAAATGGTAATGTGTTCCAGAGAGATAAAGCTGAAAAGTGTAATGACTGCTTGCCGTAGTTGGTGCGAACGCTGGGTAAAATAAAGTTCATATTCTCTGCAAATCTAGTATTATTTGTATTCATAAGAGACGTCGGTGGTATGATGGTTACTGGAATATTATTGTTTATTGCCCTAAAAATGAAAATGGCCAGGTTGTATTTAACAAGATCAGTCACATTCAAAATATTATGAGCGTGTAATAACTCACTAGCGTTGATGCTACGAGATGAAAATGTTATTAGACGAATAGCTCGATTTTGAATGACTTGCAATGACATTAGGTGACTGCTATAAGTGTTTCCCCATGATTCAATGTTATAGTTTATATGATAATGAACAAAAGCATAATACAGCGACATCAGAGTAGAAAATGAGAAATATGGCCGTGCTTTAATTAGAACGCGTATTCCATATGCCATTTTCCTTTTTACGTTAGCAATGTGAAGGTGAAATTTAAGGTGGCGATCAAATTCCACACCTAAATAGGAGCAATGATGAACTGCAGTGATTAGGTGATTGTTGATGGAAATGGATTGAAGGTGCTCAGGCGATCTCTGATGCGAAGTAAATAGATATCATTGGTTGTGTCGCAGTCGAAGTTACCTTTGATCTTGAGGCTAAAATTTGACGCGGTGCTCATAACACTCTGCGAAGTCGTCATGTGAGCGCAAACCTTGCACCGTGACTTGTTGCAAGGATGACAGCCTAAGTGAATTGGTGTTGTTATCTTAGAAGACGTTAGCATGTCGCGTAAATTTTTTGATCGTCGGTAAACTGCGTGTGGCGGCTCCGGAAACACGTCTCTGAGGCGATTACTCTGCATCAGTATGTTATGATGTTTTTTTAAGGATTACATTAACGTTTGGAATCGATGCAGAATGTGTCAAAACTAAATTTGTATGCCTTCGTTGCTGAATACGCTTATCCCGTCTAAGAAGCGCACTGCGGTCCACTGTATCGGCTCGCTGTCATTCACAATTAGGAGCGCATACTTCTACATTATCGGGACATCGCGAAGTCTATCGCAGTTATTAATGAAATCAGAGTGTTCGAAACGAAGCCTCTTGAAGCGAAGTATGCTTGACTATAGAGTATACTGGTTTTGCAGTGTATAACATGGCTACTTTGAAAAATTAAGGTACCGGTGGAACGTCAGTGGGTTTCTTATGAAGTGTAGTGGCTAGTCTGTTGCCGCACAGGGATACTGTGACGTCCAGAAAACAGATAAGTGTCAGTATGATTGTGAAAACGAAATGGATGGATGAACCTTATTAAAGTCCGTAATGAAAGCCAGAAGTTCCGCCTCCCCGTGGTGCCAGATGAGAAAGATGTCATCAATATAGCGTTTATAGTAGTACGGCTTTAGTTCACGTGTTGAAAGACATTCATTTTCCAGTTGTGCCATAAATATATTAGCGTAATTGGGACCTACTTTGGTCCCCATTGAAGTGCCACACACTTCAATGGGGACGTCGTCACACGTCTTAGGTGCAGCAACGGCGTACGACTGATTGAGAGCTCCGATATATGGCTTTGTTCCGTGCTCTGTACAGACAAAATAAAGAAATTAGGCGTGATAGCTTGTTGCGACAGTCCCGTGCGCCGCCGTATCGTCGTGCTCGCCGCGTGCACCGAGATAGGCCACACTTGAAACGCAGATAGACACGAACCACGGAGCACTCGAACCGAAACCCTCGTCTCCCTTTCGAGTCTTTCCGTGCGCCGAGACGGAGCGTGGGACCACTCAAAAACACGCACAATACTCGGGTCCTGTTTTGTCGTGGGCCCCTGCCGTACGCGGCCAAGAGCAAAAGTACGCGACTTGCCCCACCTTAGCTCTGCTATCTTGAGTTTTTGTTCAATCTTGCACGACTATCACTGTTTGTTTTCGGCTGCTATTTATGAACTGACGCAAAAATATAGCACCGTGAAATATTGTTGAACGAATTTGTCATATTGATTTACTTGTAGTATTGCCTCGTCCCTCTGTAGTTATTGTACGAAGCCTCACACGTAAACATTTCTTGCCGCGTACTTGATTTATTCCGCTTTAGTGTCATTTAGTACAATGATCGACGTGGGGGCGCTGAGAATCCTTGAACTTTAGCATATTTGATATAATTTTACTTGTATTATCTCTGTTGTGTGCTGTATAAGTGAATTATACGACTGGAACAGTCGATCACCCGCGCCCTGGCGTGCAGACAATCAAGCGCGTTAGCTGATTTGTTCAGCTCAGCTTTCTTAATTTCGACGGTGGTGGTTCACCCTGATGACAACTCTTCAATGTCCGCAATCATAAAGAAAGCGCCGAGACTTCCAGCTTGCTGAAGTACTCTTTCTATACTGCGGTGTTGTCTACGCTGGACGATAGACCGAATGTCCCACGTAACTTGAGCCAAACCTTAAAAATATGCAAATACCACGTAGCTGGACAGAACCAAATAACGTTAGTTGCCGTCGCTTGGAGATGCTCGGATTATTGTTTGCATTCCGCCTAATTACATAGTTATACTTAATTAATTCTACAACTTCTGAAATATTATAATTAGATGAAAAGTGTAAATGGGAAAATTGTAGAGCAACATGAAAAAATCCAGAAGCAGCTTTCTGTTGCTCAATACGTACTACATAAAAGTGTTTTTCCGACCGCAAAAGAAGCCCGCGAATACACGCAAAATTGCTCGCGACTGGCCGCTCGAGGCACTTTGCGTATATTCGAGGGCTTCTTTCACGCTCGGAGAAACACTTTTATGTAGCACGTATTGAGCAACAGAAAGTTGTTTCAGGAGTTTTTCATGTTGCTCTACAATTTTCTCATTGACACTTTTCATCTAATTATAATATTTCAGAAGTTGTATAATTAATTAAGCATAACTATGTAATTAGGCGGATGCAAACAATCCGAGTATCTCCAAGCGACGGCAACCAATGTTATCTTGGTTCTGTCCAGCTACGTGGCATTTGCATAATTTTAAGGTTTGGATCAAGTTACGTGGGACACCCTATATATACGCGGTTACACACACACGAAGCGGCAGAATGCGCCTTAAATATGAAGAAAGGCGGGAAATGCCCGCGCGACGCCGTGTTGCTCCTTTGCGGCGTGGCAGTCGTAAAGTGCCCGGTGTAGAGGTACTTGGATGTAAGAATGCAAGGACAACTAGACTGTGCGAACGCGCACATCGCGCGGTATCTTTCGCGTCTACCACGCCTCGCTAACTAAGTCTCCTTCCCCCCTTCTACTTTTTTTCTTTCTTTGGCGTTTTCTCGGCCCGTCAGAAAGTGCACCCTGTCTGTCGCGAAGGGCATTGACGGCGACATTAACTCGTGACCTTCATTTTGTAGACGCACGTAAATGACGTACTGTGGCCACGGAGTGCATGAGCGTGTAGGAAACCAGCGAGACAGATTATAGCGTCAGCTTCGCTCGATAACGAAAACTTTCGCAATAGAGAATCCTCCGCATTCAATGACCGTCCCGTTCCGACGCGTGACACTGTAGACAGCAACGCTTCTGCACTGCGCGTTCCCAGCCTCCATATAACATGGTGTTTCCTCTGAGCGCTGCGCTCTCTCGAGAGGTTCGCCCTCACAGCACGCGAGCGCTGTGTATAGACACACGCGCGCGCGCTATTACGCATCGGCGGCGTCGTTCTTCTTCCGCGAGCGGCAAGCTGGCTGCCGCAGACGTCTACGCCAACCTCCTTTGTTCGTCGACGTCCGCCCCCGCAGCTGAGCATCGGCGTCTCGCATTGGTCGCGAGTGCGATAAGCGGCAGCCTCGCAGTTGCACGAGCGTACAGCAGCCCCGAAGACAGCCTCGCGGCCAGCCGGCTCCGGGGTGAATTCGCCGCCACGCTTACGACTGCGTCTTGGACCGCCCGCTGGGTGCGCGCCGTCGTCCCTTTCCTGTGTGCGCGCGCACTAGCAGCCGCCGCGACCTAACCGCGCTGCTGGTTGTTTGCTATAGTTGTGCGCGTCGTGTGTGCAAAAAGAAAAGAAAAAGAAGAAAATAGTTTCTGCGTTTCTGAGGCAAGAGATCGTGTGGTACGTGGTGAGAAAGGGCTCGCTTACAAGGCGCCCTCTGATCTGCAGGGGAGTTCTCCGCGTATACCTGGAGCTAACCTTGACTCGAGCGGCTCACCTCGGCTCGCTCGCGCCGTGATCGGCGGCGCTCCGGTGAGAGACGGACTTTTTTATCGGCGTCGCCACCCCATTAGGATTCGGGGCGGCATCCCGCGTCGCTCCCCGTGTGTATGCGTAGAGCTGCAGAAGCGCCGCTGCTGCTGACGGCGACGGACCGGCATTTTTCTTTCTCTGGCGTGTTTTTCTGCTGGCGGGTCTCGCTCGCACGCCCTCCTCCTGCGCCTGGTCAGCTTGCCGTACTCATCGCGTCGAGCGACTGCGTTGCACTCGGCAGCTTTGCCGAGATTTCTTCCGCCCTCGTCTTCAGACCTACGTAATATAGCGAAGCGTAGGACAACGCCGTGACAGCCCCCCATTGTGTGCATTTCCTGTGCGTATCGGAACCGCGACATCGTCCGCAAGGAGACAAAGCTTCGACGACGACCGCCGGCAAACCGGGAGGACATGGTCTTTCGCTGCACCGTTTGATATCAGTTCTTTTCCGTGCTGCCCGCGTTCTGGTGTGTGATGCTCGGTGCTATCTGCATGGATGATTCGTGTGTGAGACTGCCATACAAGGAGTGACCATCGCCAGGCAAACCTTTGTGCGCTGCAACGAGGTCTTTCGCATGCTATAGACCTTTGTGTGCCGTGAGTTTTTACGTACAGTCGCCTTCAGCTTGTGCCGGCTTTTAGGTGCTCAGCTCTGTCCGCAACCGAGCCTGGACGAGAAGTAAAACGAGGCTTCCCGTTGCGAGGCTGAGCGACCATCCGCGAGAACGATTTGTGGAAGGAATCTCGCTCGCCGCTAGGGGTTGTGCCACGCGCGGTGGTCTTCGCTCTCGTTCCCTCTGGGCGACCGCAACGAAAGAGTAGCGAAACACGAGCGTACTTCTCGGAGCGGTTCCCGAGTGCATCTCGAGTAGCGCACGCACATCGGCGGCGCTGATTTGGGATTCCTGGCATCCAGCAACGCGGTAGCCAGGACCCGCGTCTCACGGCGTGTCAAGCCCCGGCGAAGGGTTAGGAAGGAGGCGGCAGCAAACGAGGCAGCGCTGTAAGCGACTGCTTTCGGCGTTGCATCGCCTTACGAGGAAGCCAGATCGCGGCAGGAAACTGAAAAATAAATTTCCCAGTGCCTGACTCCCGCCCTCCTCAGACCTGCTCGTGCGTGCTAGGCGTCGAGGGGCGTACGCGAGGAGCCGGAATCGGTGTCGCGTAGCTTGTGACACGAGGAGGAGGACGAAGAAGGAGCGCGCGGATTGAAATATTCGCCAGAAAAGAGGGAGAATTCTAAACGCCATAGCATCGGCCGGTGAGCTGTGGTGCGCCACCTCCTGCGATCTCTCGCCGAAGCTGTGGTGCAAGATTGGTGTCGCATAGTGCTTGGCAGAAGGAAAAGGGCTACGAAGAAGGTGCGAGAGGAAGAAGAAGAAGAAGCAGAGCGAGTGGCCGCTTGGCGCGCTGGCCGTTGGAACGCTCGAGCCGGCCGCCGACGGACGGCGGCAGGCGCATCGGCATGGCGCCGCGCACGACCGTCCCGGCGGCGGCGGCGGCGGCGGCCTGGTGAGCAAGATGCGCAAGTGGTTCGGCAGTAAGCCCAAGGAGTCCGAGCCGGGAGCGCAAGTCGCCTCGGAAAAGAGGAGCGGCCACGCTAGCAAGGTGCCCTCGCCGGCCTGGAACCCGGCGTCACCGCACCCACAGCCGCAGCACCAGCAGCTGGCCGCCGTACCACCGTCCGCCGCGACCTCGAGCCGGAAAGCCAGCGGCAGCTCGCCAGAGGGCTCCGAAGAGGACACGCAGACGTCTGTCCGATGTAAGCGGCTTCCCTGTACCCAACCATTATTCCTGTTCAGCGCAAACGTTGGGCATTCTGGTGAGCGCTGCATACCTGTTAGCCCAAGTACTTTGAGTTTTCTCTTAAAGAGGTTTCCGCTCCTCTTTGTTTATCGCGCGACTCATGCACAGTGAGATAAGCGGTGCGCGGATGTCAGCCCATGCCGCACCCTTTTTTGCACCGCTAGCCAGTTTCTGATGGCTTATAGCATAATAAAGCTCGCAAAATGCACGTCGGGAATGTCTTGAGGGTCTTCCTGAAACTTTTCTAAGCATGCGTGCACATTTACCTCAATATTTGTACACAGTGATGTTTGTCAAGCCGCTCGAGCTTTGTGAGCTTTGTAGCGTCGCTTATCGTTCGAGTCGGAGCTATTAAAGAGCACGCTACAAACGAATTACCGCGAGGCCATTCCCCTCAAAAATCGTGTTTCTTTTGTCTGATAGGATCGTTGTAAAGTATCAAGGGCGCCACCTATATGGCCTATATAAACGCGGTGCGCGCCGCACTCGCAGGGGGGGGGGGGGGGGGGGGGGGGGGCTCATGTTTGTCGACGTTTTACATGGTTTTCCCTGCGGCTAGCCGCTGATCATGGTCGTGAAATTGTATTGATGTTATACCTTATAAGGTGCATTCGAATCGCGGGCGCATGCTTTTTTATGTCCCAAAATAACTTAGCATGGTGGCTGTTTGGGCAAGTTCATGATTCATAATCGTAAGTGTACAGAGCGAAGGTTAAACGTGGACGAGACAAGGGCAAGCGTGGACGGAGCACCTGATCTGGCACACCGTAGTGTAGAACCCCGGTCTAATTTTCACTACCTGGAGTTGCTTAATGTGCACTGTGGTGTCAAGGTACGCGAAGTTGCTCAACTTCCGGCGCCCCATTCGAATGCGGTCGCGTCGGGAGGTAATCGAAACCGCGACGTCGTTCTTGGCAGCAGAACATCATAGCATTAAACAACGCTGAAAACAAACCACGCATCATCGTGCTAGCGATCATTTCGAGTCATGCCGGTGCGTTCTTATGAGTGCCCGTATCGCGTTGTTCATCGTTATCTCCAACACTGTAGAACGCACACCACGTACTGTTTTCACCGATTCCTCACTTTTATCACAGTAACTTTTATAACTCGCAACATTTGAATTCTGGCGTTGTGCGCTACATTACATAGACGCAGTTTTTTTTTTTTTTTTTCACTGATTGGAAGGCTACGTCGAGCGAAACAGATGTTGCATTAGATTTCGAATTTGTAATTGTACAAAAACGCGTGTCCAAGCGCCCTGGAATAGAGGTTATCCTATAAAGACAGGCAAATGGGCAATACGAGCTCTCCCTGATATTTGTGCTGTTTTTATATGACAGCATGGGCCAACTGTCACCCAGCTTCACACCCCCTGCCCGCTAAGCAGTGAAGGTTACCGCGATAAGGAGTAGTTTATTCTTGTATACGCGGGCCCCGGTGTAGCTGTAAGAAGCGTTCCGCGCTTCAATTTCCCCTGTCGATAGTCGTTCAGCTCTACGCACGCATTCGGCGCTCTTCCGCAAGAGGCGACCGGATGTTGTGGACCTGTGCCGCGTTGACTACACACATCCGCGGCCACTGAATGGTGTGTGTGCGTGCGTGTGCGTGTACACGATGCCTGTATTTGCACACTTGAAAGCACCCTTCAGCGCAGAAAATGGACCATTTCTTTCAGGCGTCGGGAGATAGCGCACGCGAGCGACGTTTGACGAGAGGAGTGGTCCTGCCGGAGAACTCTTGTAGACTGACGGTAAACAAGCTGAGATATAGTGCCCCCCCCCCCCCCCCCCATTTTTTTTTTTTTTTTTTGTGCGTATCAGCCGACACAGGGGAAGCGTCGCCCTTGAAGGCGAACGAACCCCCACCCAACTCCACCAGTATTTTTGCCTGGCGTCACTCCATCTTCTGTCGGTGTGTTGACTGGGCGCTATAGCTGGATGTGTGTGGAAGTGCGTTTGAGTGATTGCGCGTAAGTGTTTACGTACGCGTGCGTGCGAAACCTCGCAACAAGGAGTGTATGAAAGACGAGACATTACTGCAGCGCTTACAGATTGCTTCTGTTTAAGGAATGCAAAACTCCTGCAGACAGCGTTCTTATGTTCAAGGTCAAGATGCCTTCGGTTTTGTTCGTTGAGAGCAGCGTTAGCTAGAAGGCACGCTGCACTAAGGTTATACGTTGTCGTCGAGGGCTTTTTAAATGCGTTTGATTATTTCGGTTTGCCAACACTGAAACTGCGGAGTACTGTTAATGTGACAGCTAACATCGTGTCGGCGTTAGCAATCGCTGCTGGTTGACTATATAGGGTCGTTCAGTTCCTCGGAATATGGCAGTCTTCCAGGGAAAATAGTTTGCGCACGCAAAATATTATGTACAGGGCAAATGTACATTAAGGTAAATTATTCTTTTTTATCGTTAGGGTATTATGGGCTCAACTTCATTGTATAATTAATCATACCTTAAGTTACTCAGTGACTAAGCATGCTGACCGCTACCTGTGGCTGCTTATGCCATGCTTATCTCGTTGTAATAAGCAACTTCTGTCGCGAAGTAATTATTTAAAAATGATATTATGGTTAAACTATAGTTTAATCTCCCGAGGTCATGATCTCGGGAGATAAATGCGCTGCCATGTCTGTCGGCGTTTAAAGTTACCATGCGAGACATCTTGCGACAATGTCCACGTGGCTCCATTCCTTAACTGTTGAACGCAGACCTCTTGCTGTTGGCCGTGGCGCCGGCTTTTCGGCGTTCGGGAACTCGTCTCAGAATGATCGTCGTAAACGTATACGTGTTAGCTTTTGCGATGTTTGCTTTAGATTCGCGAGCGTTGTTGGAGCGTGCCAAATGCGAATCTTGCGTACCGTACTATGTGCGATGACAAGCGCTTTCAATTGAATGGCATCTCGCGACTCGTCTTAGTTGGTCATAG